>NC_064641.1:943657817-943963911 GCF_023864345.2 Schistocerca serialis cubense | reverse complement strand
GTTGCGAGTGTTAAAAGCTAGATTACCCTTACATATTAGAGAAACATTATTTAATGTTACAGACATCGATCTGAAAGAATTTCTGTCTGTAATTGATTCTCTGGATCTAGTGCAAGAAGATGCCAGAAATAATTCTGATGTGATCAGCAATACCAATAGTCCTAATGGAAAAAATTCATGGAATGGAAACAATGGAAACAGGGCGAAGGTAGTCCAAAGAAAAATAAAAGTAAAGCATATAGTAACGAAAATACAATAATAATACTAATAATAATAGTAGGAATCCATACAACCAAAATTTTGGATATCCTAATAATAAACCGAGCGAGGTGGCGCAGTGGTAGCACACTGGACTCGCATTCGGGAGGACGATGGTTCAATCCCGCGTCCGGCCATCCTGATTTAGGTTTTCCGCGATTTCCCTAAATCGCTCCAGGCAAATGCTGGGATGGTTCCTTTGAAAGGGCACGGCTGACTTCCTTCCCCATCATTCCCTAATCCGATGAGACCGATGACCTCGCTGTTTGGTCTCTTCCCACAAAAACAAGCAAACAACAACATCCTAATAATAATAACAGTAATTATCAAAAGGCCAAAGAACAACAACAACCGAATGGTAATCAGAGGCAGTACCACAATGAAAATCCAAACAATAACGATAGCAACTGAAAGAGACAAAATGACAACAGGTCAGACAGTCCATATAAAGACAAGTCTAAAAATATGCGGGCTGACAGTGAATATTGGTGACAGCCAGGGCCAAGTCATTGACAGCCACAGCAAAATTCTATCAATTTGGGTCAGTCAATAAATTACGTACAGGCTATACCTATACCAAACAATCAATATCCACCGTGGTGGGATCCAAGCAGGCCACCTCCGACTGAAAACCCACAAAATGTTAGAATAGTGGAGGTACCTTCAGAAGCAAAACAAAACACTCAGACACCAATAAACTAATTTCGATCCCTGTAGGTCTTCACCAGGTGACTGAGGCCAACAATGAAAGCAATAGGTCGACGAAACAAAAAATAAACATGATACGGTATCAGGATGCCAACAGGATCGAAGATGAGCTATATCAGGAACCTCCTGTCTCTGATAAGCCGCAAAGGGAAAATATCCAAACAAGTGTCACCGGAACTGTAAATGGTGTAACAACTACTATTCTGCTTGGCACAGGTGCAAATGTATCAGTTATGAATACGCAGTTTTTCAAGAAGGTATCGGAGATAAGAAGATTGCTGATTTTGTCTGTTACAAAAGTGTAAGGTTATAGGGGCATTGGGAAAAAAGGCACAGAGTATAAAATACCAGACACAGGTGGAAGTTTCCTTGGGAAATAATCGTTTATTATGCACATTCCTACTAATGGATAACTTGTCAGTACCGGTGCTTCTGGATCTTGAGTTCCTTCAGGAAAGGGAAGCTGTAATTGATCTTCCCCGTGGGACATGAGCACTTAAGTACCAACAACGACTGATAACATTAATGCTGCATCGGGAGTTCGGTACGAACCTTCCGCTGATGAGAAAAATGAATCTTTCTGTCAGCAGACAGAATTTGTTAGTGTTGGATCAAAAGCACCCACAGATGTGTCACAAAAATCGAAATAGCGATGCACCCAGCAATGTGAGTGACATCGTCACAACAATAGAAGAGAAAGTATGGGAGGCAACTTGCATTAATGCTTCAGAGGCTAGACAATTAACAGAATTATTATCCGGATACCTCAAAGTATTCATTGAATGCCCTGGAATCATAAAAGATTACCAGTAGAATATTAAAGTATATCCACACAAGACCTATTGCAGAGCATCTTACTTGGTCCCCTGGACTAAGAAAAACGAAGTGAAGGGACATATAAAATAGCTAATATCCCACATGAGGGGTGCCATATACCAGAGGATGTCAATAAAGGAAAGAGGAAAGGACTGTATTGTCTTAAAGACATAAAAAAAAATTGCAATAGGAAAACCAATTTAAATGTTGGAATATACAAAGGACCAATAAGAAGTGCAAGTGCACTATCCCATAACTGTAAATATAATATTTATGGTAAAATAATTAGCAGTAATAATGTGATACTATTATGTATGTTTTAGTTTATAAGCTTTTATGTCAAGTATTACTCTGTAATATTCTTGAATTATCTCAACAAGGAGCAGCGAATCTCCATAATAATTGTATTTTTACTCTAAAAGGGATCAATAACTTGATAAAAGTTCACTTGAGTGTTATTGCATTAAATGTGAGGAATTTTACCTTTCTATACATAGGATGGAAATGATTAAAATGCTTAAATAATATATTTGTTCATGTGTAAGAAATTTTCTTTCTAGTTGCAGCCCATTGCATTACAGTCATCTCAACATACATATAGTGTTTAAACTATGAAAATTACTGAAATGCTTTAGCAAATTTACAGTGGTAACTATAATTTTACAATAGTATAGTGATGTTGACAACATGCAATGAATAGTAATATAAATTTTACAAAATAGGTACACCTCTTTCAAAATAGGTACAGTTTTTTCCAGACTTGTTTCTGAATGTATCTATACTTTTAAGTTCTGTGGACATGTGGTTTAAGATCTACTGTGTTACAAAAACATAGGGGTTTCTTTGATTTTGGGTACATCAGATAGCAGGCATTATTGTGAGCAATACTTTGTACTTCAAACGGGTCATGGTTCAGTTTGATGGATTTATCATGAGTTTTTATGAGTACATAATCTCCAACCATGAACCTAGTAACCTTGAAGTTTTTGTCACGTCAGCAATATACTCAAAAAATGACTGGGAGACAGCACTGACCTGTGAACCAGTATCCATGAGTACTTGTAGTCTAATGTTATATATGTCAACAGGAATAATGATCTGTTTAATGCTTAAATTTTCTGTATTGTTTTGCTCTTCCCACAACAAATTTTGGTCAACCGTAATATCGTTCCAAGAAATGCTGTTAACCTGCATATTATCTGTGTCTGGATATTTTTCCCGTTTTTGGAGTTCAAAATTTTAATTGCTTGAACTCACTGCTGACTGTGTATTGTATCATCCGGTGGTTCCTACTTTTTGATTTCAGCACCTATTTCAGATTTTGTATGGAAATTTCATCATCAAGTGGTACAAAATTACTCTTAGTTACACATTCATTGGTTTCAGGGACACCAAAACATCCATCTTCCAAACTATCTTCTTATTCCAACCATTATGGGTTGCTCTGGCACTAGTTAGAAAGCTTTTCTAAGACAGACACTAAGTTATTCTTCTGCCATTTCTACACACTTTAAATTGAACTCACAATTCTCTTCAAACTGTGTTGGTTCCTGTTCATTCACTGCAGGCTCTTCTGTCGAGCTGTCATCCTATCAGCTTCAGTAACTTCCACAGCTACCACGTATTTGATATAATCTTCATAGATTTCTAGGACATGTAGACAACTGTCTGTACATACATTATCAGGACTTTTGACAACAGTCTATTCTGTTTGTGAATTGTTAACAGAAATGGCTTCATTATCAATGCAGACGATTTCATTTTCCAACATACTCCTGTGCCTAGCGACGACATTATTGGCGGCACACATAGTGTGCATGGTGGCTTTTATCTCTCAGCCTCCTACCCACATAGTAACAGCATGCAAACTCTGCGTGGCATTAATTACCTTCCTCTCCTCTCGATGCTCTTTCTTCTCCTCTTATCACCACTAGACTTCTCGGTCACATAATTTTTCTTAAAATCCTTCCACTTGAATTGTTTTAAGCCTCAGTACAGATCATCTATCTGTACAGACCAAACCATAACCTCTGATAACTCATTTTCACCATCTACACTTTCATTGGCAATTTCTCCTCCGCCTATCAACATGTCCACATTTTCTCTGACTACACAATTAATATTCACTGTAGCAGGTTCATTGACTTCTGCTGTGACATCTTCACTGGGTTCCACTGCCCTACTTGTGGCTTGCCTCAGAACAGCTGATTGATTTGTACCATCCGTTGCTAGTGGAATTTCTGCCCGTCTGCTAACACATACCAGTAACATACTGCTTCCAGGCAGTGATTCAAATCTAGGTGCATCTAATGCTTGACTGGCTGTGGCATGCCATGCTGCACAATTGCTCTCCTGCATTCTAACTCTGTTGTGTCTACTTCGGTATGGCTTTTTACATCTCGGCCAGTTAAATCAGTCCATGTCAGTTTGGTCCTTAAGGAACGTGGATTTTGGTTTTCAGTGCTGTTGTCATTCTTTTGGCGGAGAATCTTCTACCGCACCCTGCAGAGGTGCCTCAACCTCTGCTCCGGCCTCTCTGAAACAAATTGACACCGTATCTATCACCATCATTTTGTTCACTACTATTACTGTTGTTGTGATGATTCCTGTTATTACTATTCTGTGATCATCATCACAGTTTCCTGCCAGTGGTATTCTTCTCTTCACCTCTTTCTAGAAATGTGGAGAAGCTTCTATGATTGCTCCCCTCATATCTCTTAGAATCTTCTGGATGTTTTTCCATAATTCCCAGATAATTTCTGCTTTGGTTTGTCTGGTTCTTAAATGAGTCTATTTATAGTACCAATATTCGCAAAAATCCTACAAAGAGTTCCTGCCTTTGTTATCAGGAAGTTTAGCCATAATAAACTCTTGCCATAAGCAATCTTGTTTTTGCTCTGACCAATACTCTTTGGTAAATTTCTGTATGAATTTGTCAAGAGTCATATGATCAGTGTTCCGCTTCAGTCACCTTACAGTGGCAAGTAACCAGGAAAATTTCTTTCCCAGTTCTTTATAAAATCTAACAGATGCCAACCATTATGTTTCTTGGAGGGATCGAAATGTTTCTCTCCTTCCAATAATTTAATAATTGCTGACCATTACTGACAACACCAGGTTTATCTCTCATCTTCTTTTCGAGGTCAGAAAGTTTGCCTCCAATTTGCAAAATGTTTTGGTCACAAGTCTGTTTACAATAGGTAACTTGTTTACCTAAAACGTTTTTGCTGTCAGAAACCGTTTTTCTCAAGTGTGAGATTTCATTTTTGCACATGCCAACAATTTCTGTTTGCAAGTGAAAAATTTTTTGGCCACTTTTATGACTACTAAAGGTTCTACTTTCTCTTAGATACTTATAATTTCAACTTCGAACCTTTCAACATAGTTGTCATATTTGCATTTATAGTGTCAATATCATTTTTCATATCATTTACTGCATTACTCAAAGCTCCCATTTTTCCATCTACTTTCTCAATCTGCCTGCTAATTTTAATTCTTTGTGTCTCAAGTTTACTAACTTGCCCACTAACTTGAGTTTTGAGTTGACTGTAAAGACCACTAATTTGAGTTTTGATACTGCCAACTTGCATTGCAATTTGTTTGCATCCACCAACTTGAGTTTTGAGTTGACTATCAAGACCACTAATTTGAGTGTCAATGCTGTCAATATGCTCAGCAATTTGTTTGGATAAAAGTTTAAACAGGCCATTTGTGCTTGACGTCTTTTCTCTGTCCTGTTCTACCGAACTGTCATTTTCTGAATCTGTATCATATGCTTCATTCTGTTCTTTCTTTATTTGTGGCGAACTATACATGTCAAGTGGTTTGTACATAACTGCTATCATCTATGAAATCCTCATCACTTGCGTTGTCTTTCATCTCCTGTTTAACATGGGAGGGCTTCAACATTTGGATTTGTTCATCTACATACTCATGATGATATGTGTATGTTAACAGTCTTCTGCTGGTGCCATCTGTTATATGATCACCCCTGGGTTTGATTCACACCCTGGTTGTGGATTTTCTCCACCTGAGGACTGAGAGTTTGTGTTGTCCTCACTATTTCATCATCATTCGTGCAAGCGGCAAGATTGGTGTAATATTGGGAATTTGTATGGGCGTTGATAACTGTTCACGTGAGCACTCCACAAACCAAACATCATCATCATTATCATCATTGTCGTCGTTATACACACATCAAAAAAAATTTTGCATCACCTCCTCACCTCGGTTCTGAGAGTTCCAGAACCTGTACAGAAAATTGGAATAGAGATCAACATAAACACCATTTCTGCCCTTTTTATTGCTCATGAAAATCACACATTGCATGTTGTACCACCATACAGCGAGACTTTCAGATTGCTGTACACACCGGTACCTCTAATACCCAGTAGCATGTCCTCATGCATTGATGCATGTCTGTACTCGTTGTGGCATACTATCCACAAGTTCATCAAGGCACTGTTGGTCCAGATTGTCACACTCCTCAACTGTGATTCCGCATAGATCCCTCAGAGTTGTTGGTGGGTCACAGTGTCCTTTTCAATCCATCCCAGGCATGTTTGATTGGTTTCATGTCTGGAGAACATGCTGGCAACTCTAGTCAGGCGATGTCATTATCCTGAAGGAAGTCATGCACACGATGGGGGCGGGAATTGTTGTCCATGACAACGAATGCCTCGCCAATATGCTGCCGATGTGGTTGCACTATCAGTCAGAGGATGGCATTCACGTATTGTACAGCCATTACGGCACCTTCCAAGACCACCAGTGGCATATATCAGCCCCACATATTGCCACCCCAAAACATCAGGGAACCTCCACCTTGTTGCACTCACTGGAAAGTGTGTCTAAGGCGTTCAGCCTGACTGGGTTGCCTCCAAATACGTCTGTGACAATTGTCTGGTTGAAGGCATATGCAACACACATTGGTGAAGAGAACATGATGCCAATCCTGAGCGGTCCATTCAGCATGTTGTTGGGCCCATCTGTACCCACTCTGCATGGTGTCATGGTTGCAAAGATGGACCTCGCCTTGGACGTTGGGCGTGAAGTTGCACATCATGCAGCCTATTGTGCACAGCTTGAGTCATAATATGAAGTCCTGTGGCTGCATGAAAAGCATTATTTAACTTGGTGGCATTGCTGTCAGGGTTTATCAAAGCCATAATCCATAGGTAGCAGTCATCCACTGCAGTAGTAGCTATTGGGTGTCCTGAGTGAGGCATTTCATTGGCAGTTCTTGTCTCTCTGTATCTCCTCCATATCCAAAGAGCATCACTTTGGTTCACACTGAGACAAGTGGACACTACTCTTGTTGAGAGCCCTTCCTGGCACAAAGTAACAATGCCAATGCAATCAAACTGCGGTATTGACTGTATAGGCATGGTTTAACTACAGAACGCGCACCATGTACCTCCTTTCTGTTGGAATGACTGGAAGTGATCAGCTGTTGGACCCCCACCATCTAACAGGCACTGCTCATGCATAGTTGTTTGCATCATTAGGCGGGTTTAGTGACATCTCTGAACAGCAAAGGGAGTGTGTCTGTGATACAATATCCACAGCCAACATCTGTCTTCAGGAGTTCTGGGAACCAGGGTCATGCAAAACTTTTTTTGATCTGTGTATTATCGCCTGACCTACTACTGCCTGCAACATTCCGCAACGCATCCTGCGCTGTGTTCTGTTTGCTTGGGTTTGTTACTGTCGTGGAATATTTCTCCGTTTTAAATATAGATTACAGTTTAATTTCATATGTAATGTTTACTGTTGTCTATCTTATTGAAGCTGTTGCAAGCTCACACTACTGGACATTCAGTGTTTGTATCACAATAGGTCATTGCTTATTATTTACACTATTTACTGCATTATGTTAACGAAAATCTATTAAATGAACTGTCATGCAGCACCATGTGTAATGCTACTCCCCTTTACCAAACTGGCAGTTGCTGATAATGTTAATCTTCTCTGAAGGGTCTTAGCCTGACAGTGATTGATCTAATGACAAGAAATTGTCTCACAATAACACTTCTGGTCAAAAACTACAGTGTGGTACAATGAACAAATGCAACAGGACACATGAACCTACTATCAAAGTATGACTGGCAATAGCATGAACTATTATTATTTTAACTAACTATCACAAAAAAGGTCATGATTTTGTAACAGTCTGATCACTATAGGCTTCAGAAATTTGCACATGAGTATACTCTGTGCAAATGGACAGCACAGTTATTATTTATAAGAAAAGTTTTGATGCAGAATAAATAATTGTACTGGTTGCTGCACTTGCTCAGAGAGAGCCTTTAGTTTCATGTATCAGATAAATTAAGTAGCTTATGGGACAAAGTAGCTTATGGGACCGATTGGACTCAAAGTCAAACTGGCTTTGTAAATGACTACACAACTTGAAAAACTACTTTAAAACAAAGTATACAAAGGAACAAACAATTACGAGTTTACAAAACTGTTCAAAGTGAAATAATAATGCTGTCTTTTTATAACTTTTACTTACAGACAGATATAAACCCTTCATATTTTTGTCATTGGTTATTTTAATGGCAGCTTCTTATTTAATGAAAAGCTTTATTTATGAACACACTTAAGGAAATGTTAGAATGAAAAATTATGTGGAGCTAATCGTTTACTACTGCACAGGAAACTAATCAAACCTCATATTCCACACAATTAATAAAATTACAAAAAACAGGATACTTGGACTTAATTCACTTAGAACAGACACTGTCTGGGAATGTGACGAGGGACATGAAAGTTATGACTTCCACAAAAAGTTAGTATTTAATACACAATACCTGGATCATTGGATGTAGGTATTTAGATAACAGTTTGGCAGAAGGTGGTGGCACTTGTGACAAATTATAGTGGCTATAAAAGTGCATTAAAGCAACCATGGTTCATGATGTTAGCCATGGCACGATATAACTCTTTTTTGGTGCTGTAAGTTTAACAAACAGGGCCAATAATGATCAAATGATCCATAGGTAATTTTACCTTCCATCTGAGGCTAATTTACAGCTTCCAGGCTCTTCTTGCCTCAATTTAGACATCCAAATTAACCACAATAGCTGATCAAGAGCTGCCTCTGACTACTCAGTGTCACAGTCAGAACTTGACTCTGCCACTCACCACAAAGGAACCAAGTGCCTTGAGTGCCAAGTCCATCTGTTCCAGTCCCACAAAACTACTTCCATGGTGGTGGTGCTTCAATATGGGTTTTACATTTAGCTTCCCTACTTATGGACCAGTAAAATAGACACAGGTTTTTACAAATTATTACCTTCACAGAGTATTACATACAAAACCGGAGGTAAAGTTACAACATAATTTCTTAAAATGCCAAAATAATAATCATAATTATTTCATATTTACATGGCCAAAGATCTTGATTATGCAGATACATTAAAGAATGTCAGCAAAGGACTTATACGAAATATACATAAATCTACCAATCATTAGTTATATGAACTGTCACAGACAAAAGCGCTCCTTTTGAGAGTGAAATGTTCATCACAAAACAACTTGACAATAAAAGCACATAATAATTTATTCCTTTGTTTTCATCTTCTAATTCAGTTTTAAGTATCTTGTAGAATTGTTTACGTTTTTGTTATGTACAGCAAGTTCAGCTACAGTGTAATGTTTAGCTACTTCCCATAATATGGGGAGATTTCATTTTCAGCTTTAATTCTTTGCAACTACAACAGCAATCCCCTTGTTGCTGACCAAATTTATAGTTGAAGTTTTCCCTAAATATTTTACAGAAGCTACTGTAGCTGACTCTCATATTTCTGCTCAAATATGTCATACATAATTTTGAGATTAAAGGATCATCTCCTTCTTCTTCTTCTGTTTCTTCAGTCTTCAATCATCATGTTGGTTAGCAGCAGTTTCCAATGCAGTTCTGTTGCTGATTTTCCTCTTGAGAGCAATATGTAGTGCATATGGTATCCTCAATAATCTGGTTGATGTATTCTAGTCTCAGTCTGTCTCTTGCACTCTTCCCTTCTACTTTTCCTTGAATGATAATTCTGATGATACCATCGTGTCTCAGCAGATGGCCAATCCATGTGTCCCTTCTGTGTTTGATGAGCTTCAGGAGGTGAGGCTTCTCTTCTTCCACTCTGAGGAGAACCTCTTCATTTGATATCTTGTCTGTCCAGGAAATCAAAGTCTGTTGTTTTATGTTTTTCTGTTTATCTGAGTGTCCATCTTTCACTTCCGTACTGCAGAACACTCCAAACAAACCTCTTTATGAGGTCTTTCCTGAGATATTTGTCTATGCTGCGAATGGAAGAATCATTGTCCCTCCTACAGAAAGCTATTAGCAACAGAATCCCACAGTTATCTTTACCTCCAGTTACTGTAAGTGAAGTCATAAGAGTAATTAGATCATTAAAAAATAAAAATTCTGCCGGTGTGGACAACATTTCTAGTAAAATACTGAAACACTGTTACAAATTTGTTAGTCCCGTCTTATGCAACATATACAATACATCCCTACAAGAAGGGTTTGTCCCTGACAGACTAAAATTGACTGTAGTGATTCGTCTCTCTAAAAAAGGTGATAAAAACAATGTTACAAACTATCGCCCAATATCCCTATTAACTACCTTCTCAAAAATTCTTGAAAAACTCATGCACAGGATTGTAGACCATCTCAACTTCCACAGTATCTTAAGCAAAAATCAGTTTGGTATTCATGCTGGTCTTTGTACTGGACAGGCAATATTCTCTTTCAGCAACCAAGTTTTGGAAGCCATTAACAAAAAAATGTCTCCAGTGGGTATTTTTTTGATCTTACAAAAGCCTTTGACTGTGTACACCACGAAATTCTTTTGAAAAAGGCAGAATACTATGGTTTAGGTGGTACTGTTGGCTTGTGGCTACAATCATATCTAAAGTTTCGGAAGCAGACTGTAATTTTAAATGGCTCTTCTGGAGAACCTGCATCGTCTGAATGGGGCAAGGTAATGTGTGGTGTCCCTAAAGGCTCCGTTTTGGATCCACTGCTTTTCCTCATCTTCATTAATGATCTTCCTCTTTGTTCTTAGACAAACACCAAATTTATCCTCTTCGCTGATGATACCACAATTCTAATTAACAATTTGATAGATCACAATCTTGAACAAACTACAAATACTGTTTTTAATGACATCTTAAATTGGTTCTCCTCAAATGGTCCTTCACTCAATGCAAATAAAACTCATTATATGATGAGGTTCCATACATCACAAAGTAATCTTGATGAAATTAACATAAAATGTAGAGATCAACCAATACAGAAAGTTGAAGATACAAAATTCCTGGTGCTTATATAGACAACAAATGTAGTTGGTCAGTTCACATTCTTCATCTATGTAAAAAATTTAGCTCAGCAACATTTGCATTATGGGTAATTTCTTCAGTGGCTGAAGTTGACACCATTAAGGTTGTCTACTTTGGCCACTTCCACTCATTGATGTCATATGCTATCATATTCTGGGGGAACCAACCACTTGCAAAAAAAGTTTTCACTGTCCAAAAAAAAGCAATCAGAAAAATGTGTGGAGTCCATCAAAGACACTCTTGCAGGCACTTGTTTCGAAAGATAAGTATCCTAACAATTTTTCCTTGCTGACCTTTGTGTTCAAAAATTATTCTATCTAGCAAGACAATAGTAAATTCCATGGCTATAACGCCAGAAACAAAAACAATCTACGAAACGTCTCACTCTGGTACAAAAAGGAGTTTACTACTCCAGCATTAAGCTTTTCAATGCTCTCCCACTAAATATCAAATGTGTTCATACAGGACTGCCCAAATTTAAACAAGTTCTCAAATATTACCTGACAGATAAATCTTTTTATATTGTGGATGAATATTTGAAAGAAAATGTATACCATCACTAAACTTATTGTGTCTAGAACTAGTTCAATTGATTTTATTGAGCAGTATCACACTTTTTGTAACAACAGATTGGCTGTACCTGCATAGTGTTCATGCGAAAAAAAGTTAAAATTACACCGATAAAAACAGCGTGTGTACGAATTGTAGTGATGAAATCAGAAAGTTAAATGATCTTGTAAGTAGTCATAGATATTTTCTATTCTATTCTATTTTACATTTAGAAGCGAATTTATTTATTACCTGTATAAATAAAACTTGTGATTTCTTTTTCACTCACTATCGTGAAAGTTTTAAATGACAAAATCTGACTGAAGAACATTACATATAGTCTTTCCCCATGGCAGTGTAACATGGTGTGGAGAGGAGAGGAGGAAGATTATGGCAGCCTCAGGGCGAGGAGGGAGAGGGGGGAATGTTTTATCTTCATCTTGCATTGTTATCAACTCAGGCGCGACGCAACCATCAGCTGCTATGGTACAAAATGCACACAGAATTAACGTTTCGTGAAGACGTGGGAAATCGGAATTGTACGAGACCCAGATGGAGCAGGCTCAATGCCTTGTTGATTAATATTGAACATTGTTGCTGGCAGCATTTGAAAACATGACGTCATAGTCACGAAGACTACCGACTTGTGCCAATACGTATGAAGCAGAACTATGGAAAAAAAGTGACACTGGTACGGCGGCAGGCGGTGGCAGCTGTTGTTTATATTGGCACCATGTAGTGTTATGTTTTTGATTATAAGATATTATGGTTTAAAAACCTGAATTTCAGAACAGTATTTTCTAAAAAATGATTTCTCATTGTAAGTCTTATCACAAGTCTCTCTGTGCCCGGCGGAGGGTGGGGGGGGGGGGGGGGGGGAGGGGGGTGGTAGAAGGGGGCGCGTTCCGGCACCTCGAAGTTTAGAAATTAAGTACTGCAAATAGTTGTCTTTATACCACAGAGCAGCACAGGTAATGCTGCAATTACTTATCATAAAAGGATCATTTAAAATATGTACATAGATTTTTTAACTACTGTCCAAGACCTAACGAAAGTGTATTTGCTATTCTGAATGGTGCTTCTGAATCACACTAGATTTTATATGTATTTTAAATCTGATTCGTTTCCTTTTCTTATTGTTCTATAACAGCCTTTTTTTTAGTTTCGTTGTTCATTTACTCGGTTACATCAACAATCAGTAAAATATACCCTCTTTGGCGTGCCGAACAGGTCACGTTCAAAACTCCATCTAATAGAAATCGGGAAAATTATTCATATTTCATCATATTACATCACGTTTCGATAAGTAACTGCAGATACGCATTAGCCACGATCGTCAATACACACAATATACAGGGTTGTCCATTGATCGTGACCGGGCCAAATAACATAATAAATTATTATTATATCCGTTTGACCTATGGCAGCGGCATCTAGCGGGCCAACGATAGCGCTATCTGGTTTCCCCCTTCAAGCTAGACGAGTTTCGTTCATTGCAGTTTTTTCGTTTGATGCTTATTTCGTGAGATATTTGGCCCGGTCACTTTCAATGGACCACCCTGTACACACGTCAAGTCGTTTTAACCAATTTCCAAATTTCTTCCCCTACCGGCTAAGGTAGAAAACTATAACAGGATAATGTAAAGAAATAAAAGATACGAAGATAGATAATAGGTGAAATAATCAGTTTAGCAAATTCATTCTTCGGCTCCACCGCTTTTAGTGTCATCCACGCGGCGTAACTTGACATCAGTATTGAAATGTCGCACAAATCCGCTTCCAAAGCATCGTCAAATATATCTCAAAATCACGCCACGCTGACACAGCAGTAGAATATAAGCAGGTTATCTCAATCCTCAAGTAGGTATCTTACAAGGTAACCTCCCCATCGCACCCCTCTCAGATTTACTTATAAGTTGGCACAGTGGATAGGCCTTGAAAAACTGAACACACATCAATCGAGAAAACAGGAAGAAGTTGTACGGAACTATGAAAAAAATTAGTAAAATATACAAACTGAGTAGTCCATGCGAAGATATGCAACATCAAGGAGAACGCGTGTCAAGGAGTGCTGTGGTCCCGTGGTTAGCGAGAGCAGCTACGGAACGAGAGGTCTTTCCTCGAGTGTAAAGTTTAATTTTTTGTTTTCAGTTTATGTGACAAACTCTTATGTTTTCATCACTTTTTTGGGAGTGATTATCACATCCACAAGAAAACCTAAATCGGGCAAGGTAGAAGAATCTTTTTACCCATTCGCTAAATGTACAAGTTAGGTGGGTCGACAACATATTCCTGTCATGTGACGCACATGCCGTCACCAGTGTCGTATAGAATATATCAGACGTGTTTTCCTGTGGAGGAATCGGTTGACCTATGACCTTGCGATCAAATGTTTTCGGTTCCCATTGGAGAGGCACGTCCTTTCGTCTACTAACCGCACGGTTTTGCGGTGCGCTCGCAAAACACAGACACTAAACTTATTACAGTGAACAGAGACATCAATGAACAAACGGACAGATCATAACTTTGCGAAAATAAATAAAGTAAAATTTTCAGCGGAGGGAAGACTTGAATCAAGGACTTCTCGTTCCGCAGTTACTCACGCTAACCACGGGACCACGGCGCTCCGAATCTAACATCTACCTTGATGTTGCTTATCTTCGCATGGACTGCTCAGTCTGTATATTTTACTAATTTTTTTCGTAGTTCCACACAACTTCTTCCTGTTTTCTCGATTGATGTGTGTTCAGTTTTTCAAGGCCTACCCACTGTGCCAACTTATAACTAAATCTGAGGGGGGTGCGATGGGGAAGTTCCCTTGTTAGTATTGAAGGTTTCTATATGATACTCGTGGCATAAGAAAAGTCTCTCTAAGTTTCTCGAATACAGGACCTAATTAATATCAGAAATGCATATTTCTGGACCTGGTTGACTCATAGTAATAAATAAATTAAAGTTGCTCTCCAGTTGCGAGTACCATTACTCATTTCTTTGTACATTAACTATATGTTGCTGCTTATACTCGGTGTAATCTACAGATTATAGTGTATCAGTTTTGCATCGTACATGGTTCTAGCGACTTAAAATATCAATCCTTTCAAAGCTTAACTTAGGTTATTAATTCACATATACGGACATTCTGGTCTGAATGAGCCGGCCGGAGTGGCCGAGCGGTTCTAGGCACTTCAGTCTGGACCTGCGCGACCGCTACGGTCGCAGGTTCCAATCTTGCCTCGGGTATGGATGTGTGTGATATACTTAGGTTAGTTGGTTTTAAGTAGTTCCAAGTTCTATAGGACTGATGACTTCAGATGTTAAGTCTCATAGTGCTCAGAGCCATTTGAACCACTGGTCTGAATGAGGGATTTAAAGAAAACCTTTACTACTTGGTAAAAAGGAGATTTGCCACAACTTAAAACTAAAGCAGCAGGTGGCACTTCGGCACATCCCTTACTCAATTCAACGACTGCAACCCTCTATGGCTCAATAAACTTAAAACTACCTTAAAACTAAGGCAAATCTTATTTTCGAAATACTTAGAGCACCTTCTTCAATCACTTCATATCCTTCAAGCTCCATCATTACTTTGCGTTCACCTCACTCAAATGATTACGTCACCTGCAGAATACATGTACATGCTGTTGACTCACATACTTTCTAAACAAATCACACTCTTGTTTCAAGTTGCAGCATAACATAATAAATTATTTTTTAAATGTTTTTCATGGTACTTCTTTAGGTCTACATGGTAAAGTCCTTTTACTCGTCCAGTAACTGGATCTACCAACACATAACAACCAATATGTGGCTTGCTGTCTATAACGAACGGTCCTTCGTATAGGTGTTGCCTCTTACGATTTTTACGTAAGATGAGAGATCGTTTGAAGTGTGTTCTCAGAAGAACACACTCGTTCAAGCGATACGACAGAACTTTATTGACATGCTTGTCAAATGCCTTTTTTTTTAAATTTGCATGAATGGTGAGAGAGATCAGGGCTTGTCTTAACTTATTATCTAGGTTGACTTCTGGACCTTGTATGTTGAGGATAGGATCAGTCCATTCATTGCTGTCCTTTTGCCTGGAGATTAGTTCTGAAGGTGTGAAACCGGTCGAAGAGTGCGGAAGGTTATTTACAATTTCTTCAAATGGAGTAACGAAATCGACAAACCGTGTTTGCTGGTTCGGTACATAGGTGCGAATAAAACGATTAAATTCTTTGAAGACTCGTACTGTCGGGTTACTTTGGGGTCAAAATATTGAAATTAGAATCTGTCTAGTACGATAACTGGCAAGAAACTGTCTCCACTCTTTTCCAACGAAGTTTGAAGCATTACCAGACAACATGGTTTCCGGCTTACCAAAACGAGGAAAATAATCCTTTTCTCTTCGTCTTATTAAGACTTCATCGCGTATAAACGCACGTGCTTAGTGAAGCTTAGCAGTTTGTGAATTCTCTTATGCAGATTGGGTACGTAGCAATAGGCAGAAATCTTTCTTTTACGCTTCTCAGGATAGGTGAGTGTACCATATGAGGATGAATACGTCATACTCCTCAGGAATACAAACACACCATTGCTCCGTCAACATAGATTTACGATGAAATAAAACACCATTGTGTGATTTATAAAATTTCGAAAAACGGTGATTAGGGTTGTCTTGTAGAAGCTGACTCTCTTCCGTTTGCTTGCAGAGTACCCATCTGTCAGCAAAGACGTAGAAAATAACTACGATTCAAGGGATCTTTCATAAGGAGTATCTTGTGATTAGAAATCTGTTCTAAAAATTCCGTAGGCTCCGCCATACGTGCCGACATGCGTGACAATGCACCTGCAACGATGTTGTTCTTGCCTTTCACGTAAACAATTTCGAAATTGTACTCCTGTAGAAATAGGCACCAGCGAGTAAGTCTCGGGTGATACAGCTTACACGAAAGGAGAAAGCTAGGAGCTTTATGGTCGGAATACACTTTGATCGGATGACCATAAATGTAATAACTGAAACGGCGGAACGCCCATACGACTGCCAATACTTTTAACTCCGCAACAGAGTATGATCTCTCGCGCGCCCAAGCCTTGAAATGAGGCGTCACAAGAAATGTAGAATTCTGAGTTCATATCCGGATGACTGAGGATATTGCTATTCAGAAGAGCTTGTTTGATTTTGTCAAAGGCTTGCTGACATTCAGAGGTCCATACCCAATGAACGTTTTTCTTTAATAGATTGTGCCACACTAGATTGTTCATGGATTTCAAAAGAAAGACGTTAACCCTAGAAAACCATTTAATTGTCTTTTGGTGGAGGGCACAGGGAAATTCCTTATAGCAGACGGTTTGTTAGGATCGGGAGAAATTCCCTTAGAAGAGATAATATGACCAAGGTATTTTACTTTTTTTTTTACAAACTTTGATTTCTGTAAATTGGCAGTAACGCCAAAGTGATCAAACCTCTCGAAGATTTTCCGAATCAAGTCAAGATGTTCCTCCCATGAAGTCGAGGCTACTGAGAGATCATCGACATAGACAGTTATTTTGTTCTGTAAATCATAACCTAAGACATGGTCAAGTGCGGCAATAAAGATACCTGAACTAATTTTCAAGCCCAAGGGTACGAGACAAAATTGATATGACCGACCTGCAAAGATAAAGGCCGTGTACTTCCTTGAAGTTGGCGACAACTTCACCCACCAATAGCTACTTCGAAGGTCGATTGAGGTTAGAAATTTGATACCATAAAACCTTTGTAGTTGCTCCTCCAATGCTCCCGGTCGGGTAGACACAGGAACAATAATTTTGTTGACGTCCCTAGCGTCTAGAACAAGCCTAACACTTCCGTCCTGTTTAAATATAGACAATAATGGGCTCGATTATGGAGAGTCAGAGGGCTCAATTATTTTCCAGTTTAACATTTTGCGGATTTCCTGTCGAACTGCTTCCTTGCGGGATTGCGGAACTGCATAGGTGGTTTTACAGTAGGTGCTGTGGGGCTTAACCTTCATGTCGAATACATAGTTGGCTATGATTCCCGGTTTCTTAGAAAACACATTGATTAATTGTGTCAACAGGTCTATGTCGGCCACCTAATCCGTCAGATTCATTAGCCTTCGTCAGTAATACTTGATGTGTCGGTAATAAGTCTTCGTCGGCGTCTCCAGACTCGTCTAAATAATTGAAATATTGTTGTCGAGATGTGAGCTTGCGGAGCTTTACTTTATGTTTTTGGCTGGACAACTTAACTTTGGTCCCCATAAGTCGAATCACTATCCTCTTATCACTGCATCTGAGAATACATGTACCTTCATACAAATCTATGATGACATGATTCTTACGTAGAAACTCCATTCCTAGGAGTCAAGGTACTGACAGATTTTTAACAACTAGAAAAGTATATGGTACGGTGTCAAATCTCACTGGTACATGAATTTTTGAACTAAAGTGCCTACAGTTCTGGATACAGTACACCCTTGTACTGGCAGTGACAGAACTTTTGCTACAGAACACACTTTCTTATATACACATAAAGGAACTACCTTTCCCCAAACCAAATTTTAACCTAAGACATGATGGTAAATTTCAAAAGGAAAACTACTCCAGGAAGTAGCCAATCTTCCATCGCTATTCATGGCGGTGCAACTAGGCCTTTGTATTCTGGAGAGCCTAGAACATCATGTAAGGAAGAGTCGGAGCTTCCTAGTACTTCTTTAAAGATAAGACCCAAGAAAAAAACATCTACTGGGGACTCTGAATATCAACACACTTATGAAAGTTGGAAAACTAAAACACCTAACGGAAACTCTCAATCAACGCAACATACTTATATTAGCTCTTCAAGAAACAAGGTATCTGGATGAAAATGCATTTGAATCGGGTGGATATAGGATCTACAAAGGAAAACCAGCCATTAAAAATTTCAATAATACGGCTATATTAGGGACCGCATTTGTGGTCAAACAGCAACTTACCGAATCAATAACTAATTTTAGCTCCCCATCAGAACGAATTTCATTTCTGACGTTCAAGTCAGGCAATAAACGTTACACTATTATAAATGCACATGCACTTATTAACCAACATAACAGAACAAATGTCGACAAAGTGGAAGATTTTTGGGGAATACTAGAACACGAAACATCCATATTACCAAAAGAACATATAAAAATTTTAGTGGGAGACTTTAATGCACAAGTTGGCAAAGAAATAAAATTTAAATCAGTAGTTGGAAATTATCCAGCACATGCAAGAACCAACAGAAATGGGGAAAGACTCATAGATTTTTGTAGACAGTTTAATCTAAAATTAATGTCGACATGTTTCAGGAAACTTGCAAGAAAGAAAAAAACGTGGGTATCACCTAATCCAAATCAAGGTGAATATCAGTTGGACCATGTGGCAATAACGACTCGCAACTACAAGGAAATCTTGGAAGTCAGAGTGAGGAAGGGCCTAAACATAGACCCAGACCTTTATCTGATCGAAATAAAGACCATGTTCCAACCAAACAAACCTAAACCAAAACCAAGAAGATTTCCAAGAGTAAACGCTAAATTTCTCCTGCAAAATCAGGACAAATTCTGTCATATACTAAACACAAGAAAAATGGATAATTGGGAAGAAATTAAAGAAACAATGCTAGAGTCAGTTAAAGAAATGGGACAGCCACGAAGAATACCAAAACACAGATAGTGGAATGAGCTGTGTGATGAAGCAATTGACAATCGACTGAAGGCATTGAAAAAATGGAACAGCAATAAGAAACACGAATACTGGGAAGAGTTTAAAGAAGAAAGGAAAAAGACAGCAAAAATCATCAGATCAGTGAAAAGAAAATATGACAAAGACAGATCAGAAGAAATGGATTCTGACTTCAAAAGGAACAACACTAGAGACTTCTATAAGACTTTCCGAGAAGTTTAACAGGATTCCAGTCCCAGTCACCAAGTTTACATTTTAAAGATAAAAACGGAAAATTGGTTTTAAGCAATAATGAGAACTGCCAAATTTTAGCTGAATACTTTGAAAATCTATTAAATTGTGAGGAGCCTAATGACAGGTTACAATTTCAAAAACCACAACATGAAAATCCACCATCGGAACTACCTACAGTAGAAGAAATAGAAAAGATTATCAAAGCATTGAAGAATAACAAAGCACCAGGTGAGGATGGGATAGTGGCAGAAATGTGGAAACTAGGGGGCTTATCCGCATGTCAGAAAATTCACAAAGTAATTAAAGACATTTGGACAAAAGGAATCATACCCAGTGACTGGAAACAAGCATTGATCCGCCCTCTCCATAAAAAAGGAGATAAAACAGACACCAACAACTATAGGGGCATATCCTTGTTACCAGTGACATACAAAATACTTTCTAAAGCACTTTTAAATAGAATAGAGGAACAAGCAGGACCTAATATAGGAGATTATCAAGTAGGATTTAGAAAAGGTAGATCATGTGCAGAACAGATTCTTAATTTAAAAACCATTTTGAGAGTGAGAGCTATACAAAATAAAAATACAGTAATTACTTTCGTAGACTTCAAGAAGGCCTACGACTCAGTTGACAGACAAACACTATTCCAGATACTTTATGAATCAGGGATAGATGAAAACACCAGAAGACTTGAACAAACGCTCACAGATACAACATTAAGAATTAAGTTTCAAGGCGAAATTTCTGAACCATTCAAAATCAAAACAGGAGTTCGACAGGGAGACGGACTGTCCCCAATTCTCTTTAACTTGGTTTTAGATAAAATAGTAAAAACATGGAAAAACACATTAAAAAACAGAGGCACAAAGGGTATAAACATGGGCCAAGGAAAGAACAAATTTGAAGTGAAATGTTTAGCCTTTGCGGATGATATGGCATTGATAACTGAAAACCGAACAGACCCAACAGTTATGCTTGATCTGTTACACGAGATTGCTGAAAAGACTGGGGTAAAAATATCCTATGAGAAAACCGAGTATATAGAACACAAACATAATACAGAAAAGTTTATGAAAACAAAGTATGAAAAAATTAAAAGGGTTGATAGATTCAAATACCTGGGGGAGTGGATCCAAGCCAATGAACTGGATAACACAACAAATAAAGAAAGAATAAAAAAGTTAGAATTTGTATATAATTAACACAAAACTGCTACAATAAGAAATCAATATCCATACAAGCAAAGATTAAACATTATAATTCAGTTATTAGGACACAAGCAACGTATGGATCAGATGCCTAACATTGAATAAGAAAGGCGAATTAAGAGAACTAGAAAAGAGAGAGAGAAAAATATTAAGAAAAATTCTAGGTCCTGAGAAAAACAAGGAAAATAGGTGGATTAAAAGGAGAAATGAAGACCTATACAAAAATACAGAAAAGATCACAGATACAATGAGGAAGAGATGGCTAAAATTTTATGGACATTTAAAAAGAATGGAAGAAACACGGATTACAAAGAATATTTTTAATTACGTTAGTAAGCTGAAAAAAAAAAACTGTAGGATGGATAGAAGCGGTAAAGAAAGACGCCAACAAAATAGGTGTTACAGAAGAAATAATACGTGACAGGAATAACCTAAGGCTACTTATAGAAAACGCAAACTATGAAGAAGATGAGCTAAAACCTCGACCCAAGAGAGTGTGGACAGATGAGCAGAGACGAGCAGTTGGCGAGAAAATGAAGAAGTACTGGGAAGAACGGAAGAAAAAGAAACACCATAAGTCTTTAAGTTGTATGCGGTCCATAGCTGGCCAAATTCATAAATAAAAACAAAAAGAAATAAAGACAAAACATTGATATTGGCACCAGTGTCTATTATAGTGACAAGTCGTACATCATGAATATGAATCATAGTGAATGCCTGAACCCGGTTTTCTCATAAATCCTCACCATTCAAAACGTCATTCTCCTTCAACAAGTCATCCCGTAAGTCACAGTCATTGTCATATCGTATAAGGTCGATTTGTCCTCTAATGAAATCGCCCCCAACATGTTCCGCAGCTTCCCCAAGCAGGCAAGAAAAAGAAGCTGCTTTTAGTTTTCCACATGTTCATTAGGTTGAATTTCGCTCACAATTACCTTTGAAGTACCGGGCGATACGCTCGATCCGAAGTTTGCTTCCGTATTCCACCTAAGATGCGGGCTATTTGCCGGAATTTCAGCCGAGGTGGTGTGTGTTGGCTGGTTTGCTCGGGCATAATAGATGCGAGAATTTTGAGGTTCGTGATTTTCAACTTGATTGTTAGTAAAAGATGGCGAACTATTCCTAAAGTTTGGAACACACCGCTGTTCGTATTGCTTGGAAGGATCTGGAGCATTTCACCCTTGAGAACAGTGCTGGAGTCTAGACTGGTTACCATACTGTTGTTGACTGTTGGTGTTAATCCAACGTCCTTTTCCATTGAAATTATTATTATTATTGCCTTGGGGATCGTTATTGTAGTGATAGCGATCATTGTAATTAACTGGTGAATTACCGTTTTGCTGTTGTGTTGTCTGGTATATGGGGTGGTACCTGTTTTGATCCTGGAATTTATGTTTCTGCTTCCCGTTGCGGCGATAGTAGTTGTTATTATTACACGGCACGTCGTGTCCTCTACTGTTGTTGGGTCGGTATGACATACCTGAGTCTGCGCCAACGCCCTGAGCCTGTGTAGTGTGCGGGCCTAGATTACAATTACTCCGCGCACTTGCACGCACTTCTTCAATCATGTCAAGGTTGTCAAGTACTGACAGACTCCGCGTCTTCGTCACTGACATTTACTAACTTCTCCCTGATTGATACCGGTAGCTTTGACTTAAGGATCATAATTACGTCCTTCGTGGAAATGGGCGCGTCCCAATATTGCATTTTTCGCAGGTATTTCTCAAAGTACCTACGGAGACCAGCACTTATCGTATTAAACGGTTCAGCATTATATACTTCATTTCTGAGGCGTTGTTGTATGCGTGAACTCCAGAATTTGTTCAGAAATTGTTTTTCGAAGTCAGCGTAATTATTACATCTGTCAATCACTTCTGTTCCCCAGGCAGAACCCTCTCCTTGACTGTAAGCTACTATAAAGCGTATACGTTGCTTGTCATCCCAGCTCTCAGGAAAAACACCATTACATGACTGCAGAAAAACCATTGGGTGGATGTTGCGTTTCTCTGGCAGAAAAGGCTGGAACACGCGGTGCTTGAGAACGCTTTCTTGTTTCATGAGCTCAACAAGAGTTGAACATTCTGGTTGCGTACCGGTTCTTACTGCTGTGACCATGAACAAGTGGAGAGAATTTCATACGAGGCATGGGATTTTTATTGTATTCATATTTTGAAGAAAGCAAGTGTGAATACTCACTTCTATTGTCATTAGGAAAATCATTGACTTGTTGTTTCAACTGCTCGATTTCCTCAGTGAGGTGTCGTTTCCACTCGTGAAGTTCTCGGTGAAAAACTCTACAAATCTCTCCTAAATCACTGATAAGCGTATCTCCTGATGTACCTGGAGCAGCTAAAACTATATTTTGTGTTTCATACTAGAATGTCGTGTTCCCAGTCTGGCACAGCTTTGCCACAGGACACACGAAAGCGGTCGAAGACGTCCGTCTTCTGGTCGGCTCCTGATCGTTGTCAGGAGGAGGCTAGTTTCTGATTACGCAAAGGCTTCTATTACTTGGAAAAGAACAACCCGGATTTCTTTACTTAATCAGTATGAATTTTATAATTACCTAAGGGGCCTTTAACAATGAACAATAAAAAAATTGCATTTGAAATTGAAATCATTAATAAATGGGGCAGCTATGAGTTGTATAGAAGACAAGGAGCGGCCTTCTGTCTACGACCAGGATGCCGCAGTATTCTCTGCTGTAGTAAAGGCTGTTTGACATTTATAAAAATAATATCGCATGGAGGTAAAATAAAAAATAAAGGAAAAGAATAGAATAAGCAATCTGGTAAACACTAAATATATTCAAATAATTCTCACAAGCAATTAGGGCTTATTTATAAACAGTATAACTTACACAAGTAATTTTCTGACTGTATGGTGCGATGAGATTTCAGCCTGTCCTGTGCTAACTTCTTGGTTCACTTTTTTTGTCACAAATTACAGTCATTACTTTTCTTCTTCCTTCGAGACAATACTTGCACCGTTCAACACCTTCATAACAATAACTTGCCGATTTACAATATCGAACATAAATTACTTGAATTTTATTAATCAAGACCGCTCAATTTTGCGGCTTAAAGACGACTTACTTTACGCTTTCACATTACAAGCAGAAGTACGATAAAATCTGAAGATCTACAAAGGTTTTTTACCGTCATATTCCTTATTTAGATTGAAGTTCAGTTCAGCTTCTATTAAAATGTTTCTTTGACTGCGCAATCGATGTATTAGAGTTCGCGCTAGATGCGCATCTTTACAGTTACGTAAATTATGTAAAACAAATGTCTCATCTCATAAGTTGATCATTTAATACACAGCTAGATGAATGCCTTTCCAAGGGTACCCACAGCTTTCATACGACGGAAAGCCCAATAATATTACAGTGTTAGAATACTGAGCAATTTAAAAAGGCTTTCTTAGGCAAGTGTTGGTCACCGAATATTCAGGAGAGATTAAGAAGTGAAGCTTGAACAGGAAAGCTCTAGAGGAAAGGGGAATGAGAAGTAGCAGGGTGAAAACAGAGTATATGTTTACAAAGGATGTCAAAGACCTATATATTAACCTGCAAGGAGAACAAATTTAAATACCTAGGCTCTTACATGCAAAGTGATAGAGGACTGGAGGCCGAAATACAGCACAGGATAAATAGTGGATGGATGAACAGGAGGAATCTGAGCGGAATACTGTGTGATAAGAAGGTTAGCTGCAGCAAGGAAAGCTTTAGACGTCTGTGGTGAGACCTGCGATGCTGTATGGTGAAGAAACTTGGCCAATTATAAAAGCCCAAGAGAATGAGATGGAAGTGGCAGAAATGAGAATGTTAAGGCAGATGAGTGGGGTGACACGAAAGGATAGACTAAGGAGTGAGTACATCAGGGGAACAGTGAAAGTGGGGCCCATAGGGAAGAAGATCGACGAAAGTAGGCTAAGATGGTATGGACTTGTGCAAAGAAGAGGGGAGTACTACATGGGGAGAAGAATTGAAGACCTAGAAATTGAAGGACCAAAGAGAATAGGAAGACCGAAACTGAATGGAAATATACCGATGTCTCTCTTGATCCCGGTTTCTTCAGATCAAATGGTTCAATGGCCCTGAGCACTATGGGACTTAACTTCTGAGGTCATCAGTCCCCTAGAACTTAGAACTACTTAAACCTAACTAACCTAAGGACATCACACACATCCATGCCCGAGGCAGGATTCGAACCTGCGACCGTATCGGTCGCGCGGTTCCAGACTGTAGCGCCTAGAACCGCTCGGTCATCCCGGCCGGCTTCCATGCCCGAGGTAGGATTCGAACCTGCGACCGTAGCGGTCGCGCGGTTCCAGACTGTAGCGCCTAGAACCGCTCCGCCATTCCGGCCGGCTTCTTGAGATCTCTTGTGAAGAGTCACGATAAAAGTTTAATAGTGGCGTGGGACAATCTGTTCCGGGTGAATTCGTTTCCGACTATTAATCTGTCCAGTTAATGTGAAATAATAATGTATGATTGAAGTGTTTAGCTCAACCTTATTACACTTCCACAAGATTTTAATAATTCCACCTGGTACAGTTTATCCTAGAATTGGAAACTGATTGCTCTGTTTTAATTAAGTAATACCCGTTCAGTTATATTGGCATTTATTACTGGTTGTGATGTGAACTGCTGCTTGGCGGTGTTGATGAGTATTCAAAATCTGCTTGCAGTTAATGTTCATTTATCAAAAACAATAGTGTTCGTCACTGAAATGCAAGATCAATGAAGTTACACAACAGTTGGTGATTTAACTTTTGAAACGGCTGGTTTATTGGCATTTCTGGAAAAGAACACTCTTATACTCTCATTCGATCAGCAAATTCCGTGTAACAGTTTATAAGTATAATAGGACTTATTACGTCGCAAATCGTTGTAATGAATTAATTTATTTGCATTACAGTTTTGCTAAGAAAAGTGATCAAGAAGATGTCTCCAAATTAAAACACAACCTCCATATTTTGAATAAATGTTCGGTTCGTTTTCATCAAAAATCAGTATTTGCCTCGCAAAGTAATTTCAGACTTCGTGCATTAAGTTCAAGCACGTTTGCAATTATTATGCACGATTTAATGAAAAGCTCATTCACGCGCTAGCGTGTAACGTCTTTCAAATCGAGCGCGCAGGTTTCAATTTTTCTTGACGGGCAAAACGACTTTTTGTAATAACGTGATGTGTCTATCTCACTAAAGTCTGGATTTGTCTCTGTTCGGCTCAAAATCACAAAACGAAATTCACCGCACAGGTCAGCGAACTGTACACGCGCACTTTTAGCCTCTAAATGGTAACTCGTCTAAGAGTATAAGCCGCTCATAAATTCACACGTTTTACGTGCATACAAAAATCAAAACACCTTTATGTTAAACAGATAAATTATGGCATGCAATTACTAATTAAACATTTCCTATTCTAAATAAACTTCAAGAACTTGTATCTCATAATCAATAAAATTTTAACCTGTGAAAGAAACTATTAGTCTACCAAAACGGATTCAGATTACTGTCAACTCGTGTCTGGACGATGACGTCACGAACTGATACTTGCTTGGAATGAACGAAATACCTTTACTGCAAAATACTATCAGTTGAGCAATTTACAGACTTTTATGACAAATTTGGTACCTCTTGCATCGCTACAGAAGGACAAGATAGTAGAGGACCAACGGGAGAGTGGATGGCTCAGAGAAGCACTGGATAGACATTTATGGAAGAGAAGGATCGAGCAAAGCAACGCCGACCCTACATGACATGGAAAAGGCTGAGATGATGATGATGATGATGATGTATTAAGAATGGAGTCTATTGTCCAGAAATGTATAATCCCAGACACAATAGAGTAAGGAAATATTTTGAGAAGTACACTAGTAAGACCAGGCTCTGAGATGAGCCAATGATGTGATCCGGCCGCTAATGTTGAAGCTGCCCGGACATATCAAAGATAAGTTAATTAATGTTGACGAGGAAGATTTAGCCATATACATATCAGTATTAGACAAGGTTGATTTGGCACTATAGGAGACGAAGGTAGAAAAAAGAAATGCAAATTATTCGCCTTCTCCGCAGAAAAATGGCAATAGAAATAACAAACAAGGCCACAATAACAACAATGGTAAAGGTTATTATCAGCCAATTAGTAAAGGCAAGCGAATGGCGATGGATATCCGCAATTGAATAGAAAATGAAAGTGGGATGACAGACCCAATACCGGATACCAAACCAATTCGAAGTGACGAAACAACAACAGTAACAACCGAAAGCAGTGGTAGAGTATTTCTGGCTACAGTGGAATCAAAACAAAAGTCCCCCACCGGGACCGAACTGTGAACAAAGAAATGAAAATCGCGGAGGAAACGTAAATCAGTAACACTGATCAGCACAGCAATCCAATATTAGGATAGTGGAGGTGTCAGATGGCAACCGTCCAGGCCCCTCCCAGACAACAAACTAGTTCCGACCGCAATAAGCTCCCTGTTGCTGGTTGGCAGGCGAAGTGGGGGCACACCAAAACACACTCGTGAAACCGTTGACCTGCTACTGTATAATGATGATATCACAATGCAGGTTGGATTATTAAACGAACCTAGTAAGTGCAAAAGCAGCAATCTAGAACAGATACACTCTGTGATTAAAACGCAGCTAGAAGATATTCCAGTCGACCCGTAAATTGATATTGGCGCGACTACTAGTGTGCTGAGTTTGGAACTGTATAAGGCATTATGTGAGACAAATAAAAGGAGCGACGTTGTTGTTGTTGTTGCGGTCTTCAGTCCTGAGACAGGTTTGATGCAGCTCTCCATGCTGCTCTATCCTATGCAAGCTTCTTCACCTCCCAGTATGTACTGCAGCCTACATCCTTCTGAATCTGTTTAGTGTATTCATCTCTCGGTCTCCCTCTACGATTTTTACCCTCCACGCTGCCCTCCAATACTAAATTGGCGATCCCTTGATGCCTCAGAACATGCCCTACCAACCGATCCCTTCTTCTCGTCAAGTTGTGCCACAAACTCCTCATCTCCTCAACCCAATTCAGTACCTCCTCATTAGTTATGTGATCTACCCATCTAATCTTCAGCATTCTTCTGTAGCACCACATTTCGAAAGCTTCTATTCTCTTCTTGTCCAAACTATTTATCATTCATGTTTCACTTCCATACATGGCTACACTCCATACAAATACTTTCATAAACGACTTCCTGACACTTAAATCTATACTCGATGTTAACACATTTCTCTTCTTCAGAAAGACTTTCTTTGCCACTGCCAGTCTACATTTCATCATCAGTTATTTTGCTCCCCAAATAGCAAAACTCCTTTACTACTTTAAGTCTCTCATTTCCTAATCTAATTCCCTCAGCATCACCAGAATTAATTCGACTACATTCCATTATCCTCGTTTTGCTTTTGTTGATGTTCATTTTATATCCTCCTTTCAAGACACTGTCCATTCCGTTCAACTGCTCTTCCAAGTCCTTTGCTATCTCAGTGTCATTGGCGAACCTCAAAGTTTTTATTTCTTCTCCATGGATTTTAATACCTACTCCTCATTTTTCTTTTGTTTCCTTTACTGCTTGCTCAGTGTACAGATTGAATAACATTGGGGAGAGGCTACAACCCTGTCTGACTCCCTTCCCAACCACTTCTTCCTTTTCATGTCCCTCGACTCTTATAACTGCCATCTGGTTTCTGTACAAATTGTAAATAGCCTTTCGCTCCCTGTATTTTACCCCTGCTACCTTTAGAATTTGAAAGAGAGTATTCCAGTCAACATTGTCAAAAACTTTCTCTAAGTCTACAAATGCTAGAAATGTAGTTTTGCCTTTTCTTAATCTAGCTTCTAAAATAAGTCGTAGGGTCAGTATTGCCTCACGTGTTCCCATATTTATACGGAATCGAAATTGATCTTCCCCGAGGTCGGCTTCGACCAGTTTTTCCAATCGTCTGTAAAGAATTCGCGTTAGTATTTTGCAGATGTGACTTATTAAACTGATAGTTCGGTAATTTTCACATCTGTCAACGCCTGCTTTCTTTGGGATTGAAATTATTATATTCATCTTGAAGTCTGAGGGTATTTCACCTGTCTCATACATTTTGCTCACCAGATGGTGGAGTTTTATCAGGACTGGCTCTCCCATGACTGTCAGCAGCTCTAATGGAATATTGTCTACTCCTGGGGCCTTGTTTCGACTCAGGTCTTTCAGTGCTCTGTCAAACTCTTCACGCAGTATCACATCTCCCATTTCATCTTCATCTACATCCTTTTCCATTTCCTTAATGTTGTCCTCACGTACATCGCCCTTGTATAGACCCTCTGTATACTCCTTCCAACTCTCTGCTTTCCCTTTTTTGCTTAGAACTGGGTTTCCATCTGAGCTCTTGATATTCATGCTAGTGGTTCTCTTTTCTCCAAAGGTCTCTTTAATTTTCCTGTAGGCAGTATCTATCTTACCCCTAGTGAGATAAGCCTCTACATCCTTACATTTGTCCTCTAGCCACCCCTGCTTAGCCATTTTGCACTTCCTGTCGATCTCATTTTTGAAACATTTGTATTCCTTTTTGCCTGCTTCATTTATCACATTTTTATATTTTCTCCTTTCATCAATTAAATTCAATATTTCTTCTGTTACCCAAGGATTTCTACTAGCCCTCGTCTTTATACCTACTTGATCCTCTGCTGCCTTCACTGCTTCATCCCTCAAAGCTACCCATTCTTCTTCTACTGTATTTCTTTCCCCCATTCCTGTCAATTGTTCCCTTAATGTCTCCCTGAAACTCTGTACAACCTCTGGTTTAGTCAGTTTATCCAGGTCCCATCTCCTTAAATTCCCACCTTTTTGCAGTTTCTTCAGTTTTAATCTACAGTTCATAACCAATAGATTGTGGTCAGAGTCCACATCTGCCCCTGGAAATGTCTTACAATTTAAAACCTGGTTCCTAAATCTCTGTCTTACCATTATACAATCTGTCCGTTACCTTTTAGTATCTCCAGGGTTCTTCCATGTATACAACCCTCTTTCATGATTCTTGAACCAAGTGTTAGCTATGATTAAGTTATGCTCTGCGCAAAATTCTACCAGGCGGCTTCCTCTTTCATTTCTTAGCCCCAATCTATATTCACCTACTATGTTTCCTTCTCTCCCTTTTCCTACTGTCGAATTCCAGTCACCCATGACTATTAAATTTTCATCTCCCTTCACTATCTGAATAATTTCTTTTATCTCATCATACATTTCTTCAATTTCTTCGTCATCTGCAGAGCTAGTTGGCATATAAACTTGTCCTACTGTGGTAGGTGTGGGCTTCGTATCTATCTTGGCCACAATAATGCGTTCACTATGCTGTTTGTAGTAGCTTACCCGCATTCCTATTTTCCTATTCCTTATTAAACCTACTCCTGCATTACCCCCATTCGATTTTGTATTTATAACCCTGTATTCACCTGACCAGAAATCTTGTTCCTCCTGCGACCGAACTTCAATAATTCCCACTATATCTAACTTTAACCTATCCATTTCCCTTTTTAAATTTTCTAACCTAGCTGCCCGATTAAGGGATCTGACATTCCACGCTTCGATCCGTAGAACGCCAGTTTTCTTTCTTCTGATAATGACGTCCTCCTGAGAAGTCCCCGCCCGGAGATCCGAATGGGGGACTATTTTACTTCCGGAATATTTTACCCAAGAGGACGCCATAATGCCATCATGCCCTCGGGAAAAATTACGGCTATAGTTTCCCCTTGCTTTCAGCCGTTCGCAGTACCCGCACAGCAAGGCCGTTTTGGTTAGTGTTACAAGGCCAGGTCAGTCAATCATCCAGACTGTTGCCCCTGCAACTACTGAAAAGGCTGCTGCCCCTCTTCAGGAACCATACGTTTGTCTGGCCTCTCAACAGATACTCCTCCGTTGTGGTTGCACCTACGGTACGGCTATCTGTATCGCTGAGGCACGCAAGCCTCCCCACCAACGGCAAGGTCTATGGTTCATGGGGGGGGGGGGGGGGGGATGAGCGACGTATCCAGTACAAAACTGTCGGGTTTCTGGAGGCATTGGGGGGCAGGCACAAATAGTTAAATTCCGGGTACAGGTTGACCTGAAATTTGGGGAAGGAGCGATCAAATGCTCTTTCCTAGTAGTTAAAGGTTTATCAGTAGCTTGTATAGTGGATTGTGATTTCCTGAAGAGCAGAAAGGCAAATATTGACCTTTCCACCAGGGAAATTACTTTAACGTATTGGTGGAAGGAGGATTGTACTGGACATGCTCAGAACGATAGAAGTACATGGCAAGTATTGCCAGAGTATTCGAATCAGATGCCATGGATTAAAGATTTTACAAGTTCACTGTGATTTCAAAGGGAAGGAATACCATTATCCTGAAAAGGGAATAGAGAACACTACGGAAATACAGGAAATGGTTTACAACAAGATTGACGAATCAGTGGCCAGCAACATCAGCTTACTCGTTTGCTGTCAGATCATTTTAATGTTTTCTCGAAGAAATCTAGAGTAATAAAGGGGTACGAATACAACATAGAGGTGTTGCCCCATGAAACTTTGTGACACGCTGCATTTCCGTACCGTGGTCAAAGAAAAAGGCAGTTACAAAAGAAATAAGGAATAATAAATATATGACCAAAAGATATAAAAAAAAGATAGTGCAATATAAAACTGGAGACTTTCGCTATTGAAAAAGACAAACGAGAAATCGCAGATGGTATACATTGGGCTATACAAAATGATTGACATACGACATAATTGTAGCTTTCTCTTGTCTAACGTATACGAAGACAAGATTAAAGGACTATACCCTTATATAGACATAAAACTGTTATAAAATGATTCATAATGACAATTTAGATATAAGATTTTCTTTCAGTTTTTTCATGTATATAGTAGTACAGAAGCGTTTTCTGTGGTATATTTTTCTGTATTTAGGACATAGAAAGTGTCATCCACGTGAGTGTACTTGACAAAAGAACAATATTACTTGCTTTTCAAACATGCATAGGAAAGACATTAGTTACTACTGAACAGTGTAACGAAGAAACACAAGTTCATGAAATTGAAGTAGAATAGTGAATATAAACTGATATGTATTTTTTTAATGAGAACATTTGATTTAATTCCGTACTGTAATGTAAAGTTAGGAGTATTATTTGATTGGAAGGTTCAGCTTGCGAAAGATTTAGTAGAGATGTAAGTTTAATTTTCTTAAATATATTTATTTGGTAATATTTCAACTACTAGGGTAAAAAGGAAGATGACCATGAGTGAACCCACGTTAAAGGGAGACACCAAGGGTCATCAGATTTCGATGAAACAATTTTAGAATCAATCGAGAAGGTATATGTCATGCCATTTTACCGCATGACTTTGCTAGAGTTTTGGATCCATGGCTAAACCTAGATTCGGCTTGAGAAACGCGTATTTGACACTGTTTAATACAGGAACATGCACGGCAGTCCTGAGAAAATACAAAAATGTAGGCAATTTGTTGAGTATAATGTGATAAAGCCATTATTATTGTAAAGGCAGGCCAGAGTCTGAGTACAAGTCCTGATGATGTATTGGTCAGACAAACGTGACGTGGAGTGCAGCAACGTAAACAATGAATTGTGTAATTCACAAATTGTAACACCTGCCTCTAAACGAAAAAACAGGTAATGTAAGTGTCAGAATCTGTGATTAACTTGTTCTGCGGAGAAAATTTGTGGAGTCACTGAGACAGTAAAAACCGTGACTTGAACTGTATGGAACTGTTTAATTCGCAATCTGTAGTATAAGAAAGTGTTAAATGAGCGATCGCCGTACTTTGTACAGCCTTTGGCGGACGCCCTTAACAAACAGATGTTGTTAAGCGCACACAGTGCGACGAGTATGTAAAAACTGTGTAATTTTATCTCGTGTAAGCTGTGCGAACGATGTATTTGGAATAGACAGCGTTTCACGCGCAGGAACAACCAACACTCCATCGCGAAGCGGACACTTTGTCGGCGAGTGACGTTCCGCGCTGAGAGTGATATTTTAGAAAAAGTTATAAACAGTGAATAGTCATCGTTCTAAGACACGGTGAAGTGTAGAGCGAGTGACGAGCTTAGGAAGCTTATATAGCGCGAAACATTAAGAATATAAAAACAGTGAAAAAAAGCAACAATGCTTGCAGGACTATGTTCTTACTGGAATTAACGCACGTGCGGTGTAATAAACAGTTACGAAAGTGGCCCTGAACAATGCAATAGCAGTGATTAATGAGGTGGGCATTTTTTCCCATAGCGAATTCCCTTCTGTGTGTTAAAGAAATAATACTTCGTAATCGAACTTGTTTCATGGTCACTCTTAGCGTTACGAGCGGTTTTGGGGAGACGGCAGTGCGGGAGGCGACGCCGATACAGCCTAGGCGGACGGTAGCGCGGTTAAGCGTCAACGCGTGGAGACGTGCCTGCCTCCACGCCGACGCTGCGTACGTTCCCGCAGGGCGTATCCATGATGACGCAGCATTGACTACGCGACGCCGTACCGGCAACGTCCCACGAACATCCGACGGCGCCTTCCAGCTGGCGACACCATCGACCAACGGCATCTTCGTACAACTGTCAAATTATGTATCTAATCGATCAAATGCAAACTTTGCAAATCAAAAATGCAACAACAGATAATATTTGAAACGTTAATAACAGTCTGAGATGAAGAATACTTTGTTTCGCTCCACCCAGGTTTTCTGCGGTTTCCCTTAGGGCCCGCGTCCGAATGGAGAGCGATGAAAAGTAAATGCCCGCAGCTTCAGTTAATAACAGACTATTCTTGAAAACTAAAATATATTGTTTGCATGTACCAATGCTGCTGAAATTTTGTAACCTTGTTGAACGATTTAAAGTGTATTTATGTGAACTCAAACTATCAGACAATCATATAGATCTATGACTGGATTTATGTTAAATATTGTGATGCGCAGTGAAAACTTAAGTGAAAGTACTTCATGTCATGTTATGTGGAATGTCATGCCCGGACATCAGAACATGTGAACATGGCATTCCAGGGGGCCTTACCATGCCCCATGGCCCACATTAAGAGAGCTATAAATTATTTAATATTTTTCCACGATATTAAACAATTATATTTGTCATATGTAAAAGAACTCTACTGAAAGTCAATGAATAATGCGATTATAAAGAAAAACTGTTATCTGCAACATAAGTATTATTATTATCTTCGTTATTTTTGGTATCGGCGAGAAACAAAATGCGCCGGACGGACACTCTCTTGCTTGGTCTTGTTCAGATAGGAAGCCATTGTTTGCAATCTACATAATAAAGTGTGCACATGTTTTATTATTTGAGCAGTCAGCTACAATATATGTGTAAAGAATTGCTGTTGTTAATTTTAACTGTAACCTGCACCACATATTCCGTTTGCTTGTACCATCATTTTTAAGAGAATTTCAGAGGCCGCGCCGGAAACAATCTGAACATCGCTGGACGGCGACAATTGGCCGTCATTACGCGGCAGTTTCAAATTATCGTAATTATTATCCCGTTTTTTCTACAAATGACGCTAGAGGTCGGCGATATTATTTCTTTCATTCATGATCTATAGGAAACTGACATTTTCAAAGTACTTAACGATTTATTCAGCCTATTTATGCAACGCACAATAGGACACACAGACTTGGCCTACACTAAGACGTCATTCCCCCCCCATGAACCATGGACCTTGCCGTTGGTGGGGAGGCTTGCGTGCCTCAGCGATACAGATAGCCGTACCGTAGGTGCAACCACAACGGAGGGGTATCTGTTGAGAGGCCAGACAAACGTGTGGTTCCTGAAGAGGGGCAGCAGCCTTTTCAGTAGTTGCAAGGGCAACAGTCTGGATGATTGACTGATCTGGCCTTGTAACAATAACCAAAACGGCCTTGCTGTGCTGGTACTGCGAACGGCTGAAAGCAAGGGGAAACTACAGCCGTAATTTTTCCCGAGGGCATGCAGCTTTACTGTATGATTACATGATGATGGCGTCCTCTTGGGTAAAATATTCCGGAGGTAAAATAGTCCCCCATTCGGATCTCCGGGCGGGGACTACTCAAGAGGATGTCGTTATCAGGAGAAAGAAAACTGGCGTTCTACGGATCGGAGCGTGGAATGTCAGATCCCTTAATCGGGCAGGTAGGTTAGAAAATTTAAAAAGGGAAATGGATAGGTTGAAGTTAGATATAGTGGGAATTAGTGAAGTTCGGTGGCAGGAGGAACAAGACTTCTGGTCAGGTGACTACAGGGTTATAAACACAAAATCAAATAGGGGTAATGCAGGAGTAGGTTTAATAATGAATAGGAAAATAGGAATGCGGGTAAGCTACTACAAACAGCATAGTGAACGCATTATTGTGGCCAAGATAGATACGAAGCCCACGCCTACTACAGTAGTACAAGTTTATATGCCAACTAGCTCTGCAGATGATGAAGAAATTGAAGAAATGTATGATGAAATAAAAGAAATTATTCAGATTGTGAAGGGAGACGAAAATTTAATAGTCATGGGTGACTGGAATTCAAGAGTAGGAAAAGGGAGAGAAGGAAACATAGTAGGTGAATATGGATTGGGGGACAGAAATGAAAGAGGAAGCCGCCTGGTCGAATTTTGCACAGAGCACAACATAATCATAACTAACACTTGGTTTAAGAATCATGAAAGAAGGTTGTATACATGGAAGAACCCTGGAGATACTAAAAGGTATCAGATAGATTATATAATGGTAAGACAGAGATTTAGGAACCAGGTTTTAAATTGTAAGACATTTCCAGGGGCAGATGTGGACTCTGACCACAATCTATTGGTTATGACCTGTAGATTAAAACTGAAGAAACTGCAAAAAGGTGGCAATTTAAGGAGATGGGACCTGGATAAACTAAAAGAACCAGAGGTTCTACAGAGATTCAGGGAGAGCACAAGGGAGCAATTGACAGGAATGGGGGAAATAAATACAGTAGAAGAAGAATGGGTAGCTTTGAGGGATGAAGTAGTGAAGGCAACAGAGGATCAAGTAGGTAAAAAGACGAGGGCTAGTAGAAATCCTTGGGTAACAGAAGAAATATTGAATTTAATTGATGAAAGGAGAAAATATAAAAATGCAGTAAGTGAAACAGGCAAAAAGGAATACAAACGTCTCAAAAATGAGATCGACAGGAAGTGCAAAATGGCTAAGCAGGGATGGCTAGAGGACAAATGTAAGGATGTAGAGGCCTATCTCACTAGGGGTAAGATAGATACCGCCTACAGGAAAATTAAAGAGACCTTTGGAGATAAGAGAACGACTTGTATGAATATCAAGAGCTCAGATGGAAACCCAGTTCTAAGCAAAGAAGGGAAAGCAGAAAGGTGGAAGGAGTATATAGAGGGTCTATACCAGGGTGATGTACTTGAGGACAATATTATGGAAATGGAAGAGGATGTAGATGAAGATGAAATGGGAGATATGATACTGCGTGAAGAGTTTGACAGAGCACTGAAAGACCTGAGTCGAAACAAGGCCCCCGGAGTAGACAATATTCCATTGGAACTACTGACGGCCGTGGGAGAGCCAGTCCTGACAAAACTCTACCATCTGGTGAGCAAGATGTATGATACAGGCGAAATACCCTCAGACTTCAAGAAGAATATAATAATTCCAATCCCAAAGAAAGCAGGTGTTGACAGATGTGAAAATTACCGAACTATCAGCTTAATAAGTCACAGCTGCAAAATACTAACACGAATTCTTTACAGACGAATGGAAAAACTAGTAGAAGCCAACCTCGGGGAAGATCAGTTTGGATTCCGTAGAAACACTGGAACACGTGAGGCAATACTGACCTTAAGACTTATCTTAGAAGAAAGATTAAGGAAAGGCAAACCTACGTTTCTAGCATTTGTAGACTTAGAGAAAGCTTTTGACAATGTTGACTGGAATACTCTCTTTCAAATTCTAAAGGTGGCAGGGGTAAAATACAGGGAGCGAAGGGCTATTTACAATTTGTACAGAAACCAGATGGCAGTTATAAGAGTCGAGGGACATGAAAGGGAAGCAGTGGTTGGGAAGGGAGTAAGACAGGGTTGTAGCCTCTCCCCGATGTTGTTCAATCTGTATATTGAGCAAGCAGTAAAGGAAACAAAAGAAAAATTCGGAGTAGGTATTAAAATTCATGGAGAAGAAATAAAAACTTTGAGGTTCGCCGATGACATTGTAATTCTGTCAGAGACAGCAAAGGACTTGGAAGAGCAGTTGAATGGAATGGACAGTGTCTTGAAAGGAGGATATAAGATGAACATCAACAAAAGCAAAACAAGGATAATGGAATGTAGTCTAATTAAGTCGGGTGATGCTGAGGGAATTAGATTAGGAAATGAGGCACTTAAAGTAGTAAAGGAGTTTTGCTATTTGGGGAGCAAAATAACTGATGATGGTCGAAGTAGAGAGGATATAAAATGTAGGCTGGCAATGGCAAGGAAAGCGTTTCTGAAGAAGAGAAATTTGTTAACATCCAGTATTGATTTAAGTGTCAGGAAGTCATTTCTGAAAGTATTCGTATGGAGTGTAGCCATGTATGGAAGTGAAACATGGACGATAAATAGTTTGGACAAGAAGAGAATAGAAGCTTTCGAAATGTGGTGCTACAGAAGAATGCTGAAGATTAGATGGGTAGATCACATAACTAATGAGGAAGTATTGAATAGGATTGGGGAGAAGAGAAGTTTGTGGCACAACTTGACCAGAAGAAGGGATCGGTTGGTAGGACATGTTCTGAGGCATCAAGGGATCACCAATTTAGTATTGGAGGGCAGCGTGGAGGGTAAAAATCGTAGAGGGAGACCAAGAGATGAATACTTTAAGCAGATTCAGAAGGATGTAGGTTGCAGTAGGTACCGGGAGATGAAAAAGCTTGCACAGGATAGAGTAGCATGGAGAGCTGCATCAAACCAGTCTCAGGACTGAAGACCACAACAACAACAACAAGACGTCATTAAATCACATATAGGGCCTCACGTATTGAAAATGGTGAAGTACTTGTGTGTGTGTGTGTGTGTGTGTGTGTGTGTGTGTGTATGTATATAGCCTATAATGATTAACTGTTTTTGAGCACGGATTCGTCTAAGCAACTTCAATAATTATACAGGATCCCACGCTTCATTTTTGTGTCAGTAAAATCTAAGAACGATCGGTGCCTTCGCATATCTTTGGAGTGAAACGAAAATCAAATTAAAAATAAAAATAAAATATAAATTAAATGAAATAAAATAATAGAACCCCACATTCACGTTTCATTCAACAACACATACTTTGATAGGTCTTATATTATACATGAGTCCTTTGCGGTTTTTTTTTCTTTTTTAGCCGGCTGCTGACAATGCATTGGCGTGAGATTCGTGATCAGTGCGAGATAAGTAAGGAGTCAGCACCGCAGAGTACTGAGTTGCTTCTCTGCGCGAGGTATCTGCATTACAATGTCCTCCTTATGGGCATTCGTGCGATGGTCAAATGACGGTGTGTACCATCGTCCTGCGTGGCTAATCTCAAACGCGGGATTTAAAACTTCGGCTTCGGCTTTGGTTTGCTCTTTTCTATTGCCACACCAGCCCGTTCAATGAGTGACTGGATAGGTGTCTTCGACCCACTTAGCGATTTTACGTAGGACCAGAATTTTCTCAGGTTCTCGCTAAAGTATTTTGCTAATGTATAACGGTGGTTGCAGTATGATTCGCGCATCGATCTTTTACAGACGCACGAATTCGAATTTGTACTAACTTTCGTCAGTTGTCATTTGTGCGTTCTCTTTTGAGTCGAAAGTGCAACAGTCTCTGCTTCCTCAGCTAACAGTAACAACATTCAGCACTCATTGTTTCTGAACTGTGCTTGCCCTTCCCAGAAAGTTGTTTGTATGGTCAGCTATTTCCGTATTTTGTTATTAAACCACGGAGGTCTTTTCCGTCCTGATCCACTAACTCGGTCCATACTTCTGGAGAGCGCGATTAAAAATCTGTTTAAAGTTTGCCTATAATTCCTCTATACCCATCATTTTGGAACTAAACAGCGTCTGTTCATTGTCTCGTTAGGATGATAACTACGGTTTATCTGCCCTTTCTATGAGAAGTACTTTCCTAGCCTTCTTGGTTGATTTATTAACTTTAGTAACCATTGTCGCTCTGATTAGGCATGATCACTAACCCCTGTCTTTGTACCAACATCGTTGACAAGACCGATCCTTGTATGACACCATCGATAAGTATGGCCTATTTGAAGCTACAGGATCTAAAATAATTTCATTGTGTGTTTGCACAAAATAGTGTGGATGTCCCACACTGGGAGGGAGGGGGGTCTCTTCCGTCGGTGCCAGCCAGCAACTGGGGAGAGGGGACGGGGGGCTTGACCACGCCACTGTCACCACCTCCATCACACAACTGCAGACTTAAACAGTACTTAAATTTCTTACATTTAAGTTACGGAGGTCCACAAATAAAATCATACATTGACTTTCACATTCGAAGAGTTGCACTCTATATTTGTCTCACAACTTTCATCTGCACATTATATAGCCATTATACAGATATGTCCATAAACTTGAGCGTTTCTTAATATTTGTATCATTACAAAAATTAATTATACCAACAACGCCAAGATTGACATTCTGGGAACGTTACAAAAAGAACTCACGTACACGAATACTATACGAATACTATCACCCACTAAAAGATGTGGTATATAAGCCTTTCATGAGCCCTTTGGAAACATCTTCAGAAATACACGAAAGCTATAAAGGAACTATATACACTATATGCAAAGAACAGGAATATTTCCAATGTCTGTGGCCCAAGTCTACATGCAATTCACATTTCCATAAAAATATTTTATGTGTGTTCTGGAACATTTCCACCTTAGACGTTTACATGTGTGTTACATCTTCATTAAGGATAAGTAGAGATTACTAATAACTTGGTCAACACTGATACGAGTTAACAATACTTTATTGCGAGAGGGAACCATATAATACATCTACTCGATACAAAGCTCTGCACCTAAATTTCTTTGCCTCTTAGTTCTTCACATATCAAACACTAGAACTGCAACATCCTGGTGTGCAATATCAATGGTGCTGAATCCCCGCACGGCGTCCCACCGCCTCCCCGTAGTATAGAGCACTAATGGAAAAAAAAGAATGACCCTGACTCTGGTGTGATGTGGATACAGCCTCGCGTGGCTGGCTGCTGGGTAGGGTGCAGCTGGACCATTCCTCGGTGTCTGTTATGTGGTGGACACAGCGTATGTTTGATGCACGGCCAGGGATCACAATGGGCAGCTGAAGCGTGACTGAGGCAGAGTGGGTGGTGGCAATAGGCCATTTCTGTGGTGTTGATGTTGCTGTAGGTAATAGTCCTATGTATGGACTCTGTAATGATAGATGAATTGTGTCATCACAAACCATTTCATATTCACACTCTTAAAGCGCTTGGTGAACAAATATTTTTGATGTAGTGTGTGCCATTGGGGGTGGAATTTGTGAACTGTGAATGCGTTGCTTCACTCACTGCTCTAGAGCAGAGAGTTCAATCTGCCAGGAGGCTGAGGGTTTCTCCATACAGTGCTTCTGCCAAAGAGACCTGTAGCTCTTCCTTACAAACTGAGCAAGTGTCGAGCAAGACGGTAATGCTTCCATCCAGCTGTTGGTCTGCAGTCTTAAGGGATTGGTGCCAGTATTTCACCACCCCATTACTTTGTGGGTGGTATGCATTGGTCCATTTCATTTGGTGCCGCAGGTGTGACAGAAGGTGTCAAAGAGAGTCGACTCAAACTGGCGTCCTTAAGCGGTGGCGATCAGCTTGAGGCAGCTGAAGGAGGGCACACACACACAGATGAAGGCTCAAACAGTAGATACTGTCGTGAGGTCTCTGATGGGTGCTACTAGAAACCTGTGAGAGATGCAATTGATGACTGGAAATATCTATCTGAAGCTTTCCAGTTCAGGAAGGGGGACAACTACATCCAACTGTACATGCCAGAATCATGCACATAGTATCTCAAAACAACTGAAGGTAGGTTGTGCACGATCCACAAGCTCGCTGCATTGGCATGGCAAGTAGGACTGCATTTGGTAGTCAACTGTAGCATTGGTCACACAGCTAGGTTGTGAATTTTCTCAAATAGTGCACAATTCGTGTATGCTGGGATGAGGGGTCTCATCCTATTTCGTGCGGTGTTACAGAGTAAGTGGACATTGCTATATGTGTACGTCTGAGGTATTGTTGTCGATTAAGTGTGTGATTGATGGGTCGAAAGCTTGTTCTTGAGTGAGGACGGTACAGTCCATGTGGAAGCAGATGGTGTTCATGCACAAGATTTAGTCTGCAACAATATTGTTACCTCAGCACGAATATTGTAGATCGGTTGGGTACTGATACATTAAATCCAGGTGACAGAAGCATCGGGGATTGACTTCCTTGGATGTGTTGTACATTACTTCTGCCAGTGGTTTGTTGTTGTTGTTGTGGTCTTCAGTCCTGAGACTGGTTTGATGCAGCTCTCCATGCTACTCTATCCTGTGCAAGCTTCTTCATCTCCCAGTACCTACTGCAACCTACATCCTTCTGAATCTGCTTAGTGTATTCATTTCTAGGTCTGCCTCTACGATTTTTACCCTCCACGCTGCCCTCCAATGCTACATTTGTGATCCCTTGATGCCTCAGAACATGTCCTACCAACCGATCCCTTCTTCTAGTCAAGTTGTGACACAAACTCCTCTTCTCCCCAATTCTATTCAATACCTCCTCATTAGTTACGTGATCTACCCATCTAATCTTCAGCATTCTTCTGTCGCACCACATTTCGAAAGCTTCTATTCTCTTCTTGTCCAAACTATTTATAGTCCATATTTCACTTCCATACATGGCTACACGCCACAAAAATACTTTCAGAAACGACTTCCTGACACTTAAATCTATACTCGATGTTAACAAATTTCTATTCTTCAGAAACGCTTTCCTTGCCATTGCCAGTCTACATTTTATATCCTCTCTATTTCGACCATCATCAGTTATTTTGCTCCTTTACTACTTTAAGTGTCTCATTTCCTAATCTAATTCCCTCAGCATCACCTGATTTAATTCGACTACATTCCATTATCCTCGTTTTGCTTTTGTTGATATTGATCTTATACCCTCCTTTCAAAACACTGTCCATTCCGTTCAACTGCTCTTCCAAGTCCTTTGCTGTCTCAATGTCATTGGCGAACCTCAAAGTTTTTATTTCTTCTCCATGGATTTTAATACCTACTCCTAATTTTTCTTTTGTTTCCTTTCCTGCTTGCTCAGTGTACAGATTGAATAACATTGGGGAGAGGCTACAACCCTGTCTCACTCCCTTCCCAACCACTGCTTCGCTTCCGTGCCCCTCGCCTCTTATAACTGCCATCTGGTTTATGGTCCGTGTATGGTCTGTATGCCTTTGACCTTGTCCTAGAAGTATCAGACTGCTTCGTTCAAGGCAAAAAGTTAACAGTTGAACGCCGACCACTTAGACTATGAGGTTGTAGTTTTTTCCAAGAAAAAAACGAAGGAATTGCGCATCACCATCTACTACTTGCTGAAGGTCTGCACCAACAGCTTCGTTGCTTGCATCACTCATGACTGCAAGTGGCGCATCTGGGAGGAGGTGGATGAGCGCACTGTTTTTGTGAGGACAGCCTTCGCTAGGTCAAATGTGGTTTGCATGTGTGATGTCTTCTTCTTTTTTCTTATGTGTGTTTGGCTCAACGAGAGTGTCAATGAGTGGGGCTTCAATTTCAGTCCCGTGTGGCGAGCACCGACAGTATAAATTGAGAATTTCCAGGAATCGTCACAAATCATGATGCGTTTGTAGTGGCTGTAGCTGTCAGACGAATTCAGTTCGTTATAGTGTGGGTTTAATGTCACTCGAGTTTAGAGTGTGTCCAAGCTAATTTTCGCAGTCACGATTTTTCTTCATTTATGACGAGAACTGTATGTTGGAGGGCGGTGAGAACCAATTCGAGGTCACGCTTGTCATCGTGGTTGTTGAGGGAGAAAATCAAGATATCGTCTGTATACGTATAACAACAGTCTAATTTAAAGAGTATACCATCAGCGAATCTCTGCCAATTTTGGGCAGCATTCTCAGGTCTTAAGATATAATTAGGAATTCGATTAGCCTGAAAGAGGCAACGACTGCTATCTTGGCAACATCCTCTGGGTGCATCTGTATTGGCAGATATGCCTTTTTTCAGTCTGTCACACTGAAGACCAAGTGAATGTATAAAACCCTGGGTGTTGGGGATAGGGCAACTACCATACATAGGTCGAAATTGGGTAGTCTGTAGTCCCCACAAATTGAAACTGAGCCATCTTTCTTCGGAACAATTTTTATGGGTGACGCCCAGGAGCTGTCAGAGGAGTGAACAACTGAAGTAGGTCATTGACAGCCGTCTTGGATGCTTGCAGTAGGGCAAGTCCCTTATGATGCGCCAGCGGGTCACACATAGTACTAATGTGTTGTGTTGTACCATTGCAAATGGCGCATTGACAAGCAGTCGCACACAACACGGAGAGGGTGAAGTGTGGTGTCAGTGGACTGGAAGTTGAGGCCAGAAGCAATGCTCTGTTCAGTTGTATCGGCGGCGTGTGTGCCTGGTGGCGGTCTGGCACGATGGAGCCGCTGTGTGGGTGGGCTGCAGCGAGTGTCCTGCACTCCTCGAGCATGTGTGAGTTCTCGTGGAATGTTGCCAAGACAAAGTCGTAGGTTTTCATCATCTATGCAAAGAGTCCCTGCTTCTTGATGAGTGTCGAGGTACTGTTGATGTGTCATTGTGATTGCATCGATGACCTTTGTAATTCTTGAATGATAGCTGAGCATTCGTTGTCGGCATTGTTAGTTGGACCAGCGGACTCTGAGGGAGTGTACGTTGCTGGTGGAGGCTCCAGGGCAAAAATCCCAGGAACGAGGCATCGCGTCACGTGATGTATGACGGCTGCTTGTTCAAGGTCAACTGGCGAGTGAAAATGTTGAAGAAAGTCCACACCTCGCGCCGATTCATTTACGTCAGTAGCGAGGAAGGTCCGTGGGCAGTGAAGATTTTCGATTCGTAACACATGATTAATCATCCCATGTGTCATCTGCAGCTTGGAGTTGAATCGACGACGTGCCTTTAAACTTTATGAACATGTCCATAGGAGCAGCCAGACGAATTCTGTCTGTTCTAGTGTGGGTTTAATGCCATTGGCGTTTAGAGTACGTTCGAGGAAGGTTACTTCTGATCTTCACAGTTGCGATTTTTCTTAATTAATGACGACCTTCACATCTCAGAGGGCGGAGAGAACTAGGTTAAGGTCACGCTCACGGTGCCAGTTGTTGTAGAAATATTGATTTTGCTGTAGCGTATTTATCGTGACAGGGAGCGCAAGGATGACAATTATCATGCTGGCATGTTCAGCCAGGTGGCAGATGAATGTGACAAACCTGGAACCGTCGCGCAGAATCCACAGTGATGTGAACACACATTCCACTGGACTCGCATTCGAGAGGACGACGGTTCAATCCCGCGTCCGGCCATCCTGATTTAGGTTTTCCGTGATTTCCCTAAATCACTCCAGGCAAATGCTGGGATGGTTCCTCTGAAAGGGCACGGCCGACTTCCTTCCCCATCCTTCCCTGATCCGATGAGACCGATGACCACGCTGTCTGGTCTCCTTCCCCAAAACAACCAACCAACACATTCCACTGATGTGAATCATAGGGATAATTGCTCAGGGTGGATTGGAGGCAGCTTGGTTAGATTGGTTAGGAAGTCTTGAGGGGCAGACATGTTGTCGTCCCACATTAAATGAATCCATAAGGACACTCATAGATATTTTATAGAAATAACTGCGGCAGTGCTTCTCACCCAAAGCTGTGCTCCTCGTACATTACTCATTTTATCACTTCCAGCTCTTCATCGACAAAATAACAGCTTATAAAAACATCCCACTGACATGGTCTGGATGGATTACTACTCTAAAAACCGTATACTGAGTTCTCTTTACTCATTCCTGAACCTTAGCACATGTATTCTAATGATACCATCGCAACTTTGTCGGATTTCTTAAGTTTGAAATCAGACTGTTATTATCTTCCGAATTTGTCACGAGATTTACTTATCGAACATTGACACTGCCAATTATAATATAACTCGAAAATAATGACCACAAACAGATCTCTATTCACAAATATCTACTGCTAACCTATCTGAGTAAATACCTGTTCTTAAAGTTATTCCCGTTTCCTTACTTAAATCGATCGTAAATTAGAAATACCGCAAACAGTTTTACATGTTGTGACTATTTCTCTGCCATTTTTCACATTTCTCAATCCGTATAGTTAAGAACAAACTATTACAAACTCTCCGACACCACACCTATATCCGATTTCATTTTCTGTTTCACCATTAACGAATTTCGCTAGCCAGTGACCATCCCGGCCACGGCTCACTGCCTTACTGATGCTTTCTACGTATGACTTTACATTTGGCGTCGAATCGCGCTTCCTTGTATCCAAAAATTACGAGTCCTCTGGCATGTGCCAATTTAAATTTACCACTCGGTTTTTATGGTGTGTATGAGCCGCTGTTGTTTACGTCCTTTGAGCAGCTCATCTCATCAATCTCACTTACGATTTCCGATATTACTTCGCAGATGTCGCACGTTATTTGCTCTCCTGCATCTCGCCTCACTATCGCCCACTCATTTGTAGCACTTCAGTCATTGCAAGTGTGGAATTGCAGTGCAGTGCATCTTACGTCATAATATTTCTATCCACAAATTTGTGATCAGACTCTGTTTGAGATCATCAAGCGAAGCTTTTGTATTTGTGTGCTCTATTCTCCATGCCTCTCTAAAATGTGCATCGTCCTTCAGCATTATATACTACTGCAATAATATTTTGTTCCATATCAGATTTTTGGTTTGACTTGTTTCTTCAATGTTTACTCCTCTTCTCTCAGTATGCCTTGTCTAAATCTTTGTCACATATCTTTCTGAACTCCGCACTGTACGATTAAATTCAATGCTTGCGTTGTCCGAATGCACCTTCATTTATTACTGACTTCAAAATGTCAACTAAATTCACTTGTCAATCCCACTAATCTGTCGACTAAACAATAAACTAATCATAATTTCCCACAGTGTAAGACAACAACAAGATCAGCACAACGCTTATAATGCAATGCCAAGACGACATAACGACAAAGACTACGAAACACAGAAACTCACAATTGAAAAAGCACTTGAAATAATAGGCAACTCGAACCTGAAAGAGCCAGTGGGATAAAAACTCACGGATAAAAATCAGAAGGGGGCCGCGGAAGCCCCAGTTATGGAGGTTAACTAAATTGTGACAGCGCCAAGCCGTGTCGTATGCCTTATGGAGGTCAAAGAGCGCGACAGGGTATCGGCAGCTAGTAAAAGCCTGCTGGATTGTTGTTTCCAATCTGAGTAAATGGTCAATTGTAGGTAGTCCCTTCCAGAAGCCACAATGATGTAGGGATAAGACGCCCCGAGATTGCAGTACCCAATGTAATCGGAAGCTAACCATCCTCTCAAGCAGTTTCCAAAGTACGTTGGTCAGGCTAATCAGTGGGTAGCTGTCGTGAGACATTAGGTTCTTCCAGGACTAAGGAGGGGGTAATTATACTGTCTCGCCATTGCGAGGGGCTGGCACCCATGAGGCCAATGCGGCTGAAGATCCTGAGTAGATATTGCCTCTGGGTAACGTCCAAGTGTTGGATCATCTGGTTGTGGATGGAATCCAGGCCTGGGGCCGTGTCACGTGAAGAGTTAAGAACTTGTAAGAATTTTCAGATAGTGAAGGGTTCATTATAGGATACACCTTGGTGGTGGCTGAAAAGGAGGACGATGTGTTCAACTTGTCATTCCTGCCAGAGAGGTAGCAGGATAGGAAGAAGAGCTGACGCTGTCACAAAGTGTGTCTGAGGCCTTGGATCAGTACACAGAGCAACCGGTAAGATAAGAGCCTGGCCAGTAGTCTGTCGCTGGCGACCCACAAGGCTACAGAGCTTGGACCAAAACTGTGGTGAAGAGGCATACATCCCCAGAGAGGAAACACAGCGCTCCTATCATTCCTTTTCACTTCTATTAATAAGGTAGCTAGTCTTAGCACGGAGACGCTTAAAAGCAATAAGGTTGGTCTGTGAAGGATGTGACTTAAATCGTTGCAGCATCCGTTATTGCTCCTGGACAGTGACTGCTACATCCTTGGTCCACCATGGTACCAGTCGACGACGAGAGGAACTTGTGGATGGGGGGATAGCAGTACTACCGGAATGAAGATAGTGGCAGAGACGTCTTGCATGACATCAATGCAATCAGAGAGAGAGAGATGTCGAAGTGCACAGCAGACGTATATAAAGGTCAACTGGCTCTGCAGAATGCCCAACGTGGGGGTCTCTCTACCTAGCGAAAGCAGGGGAACGATACAATCGTGGGAAAATGATAACTGTTGCAAAGATCATCACGGGGTGACAAATGCAGGGAAACCACGTGAGCAGGGGAGAAGATCGTGAGATCGACAGCAGAAACGGTGCCATGAATGGAATTGATGAGGGTAGGGCCACTGTCACTGAGGAGACACAAAACACAGTAATAAGTAAGTTAATAAGAAGACGCCTTCCCATCGAAGTCGCACCCGCCCCTCCCCCCCCCCCCCCCCCCCCACACACACACACTCACACACAGAAGGTAGTGTGCATTGACGTCCCCGTGTAGGAGATATGGGGGCAGGAGTTGCTGTATTAAGGTAGCCAGAGCAACATAAGGAAGAATCCTACCTGAAGAGAGGTAGACACTGCAGATGGTGATTCGTTCGCATTCATACCAATATTGCTTCCAGGTTGCTATGAAGGGGGATCCAGTCACTAAAGACATCAGCGTTAACCAATGTGCAGACCCTTCCAGAGGCTATCCCGTGCCAGGCACAGTTCCCACAGAAGACCCGATAACCACAAAATGTTGCCGAGTGGTCGTCACAGAAGTGGGTTTCGTGAAGAGCAAGACAAGACACAGAATAAAAGCGAACAAGCCGTAAATGGTCTCCACGAGTTTGCCGTCGGATCACGTAGTGCAAATTCCACAATATTTCCTCGGAGCAACTGTCCGACATCTTCGGGTGGTTCAACAACCATGCTTGTGGCTAGGTACGACAGACGGTATCCGCACGTCGACGCCCCGTTTCCCGAAACGCGCGTGAAGAATGCGCAGGCGCGGAAATCGCGCATGCGCAGTGATTTGCAGATAGATGGTGCCATATTCAAACTCCTTCTGCCGGGATTTCAACAGAGCACAGCCTGGAACCCTGCATTGTCTGCTATTAAATCACGACGCGAAAATCAAGATTCTTCGATAACAGGCCCGTCATAACATTGGTCTGACTCAAATGGCTCTGAGCACTATGGGACTTAAACAGCTGAGGTCAACAGTCCCCTAGAACTTAGAACTACTTAAATCTAACTAACCTAAGGACGTCACACACATCCATGCCCGAGGCAGGATTCGAACCTGCGACCGTAGCGGTCGCGCGGTTCCAGACTGAAGCGCCTAGAACCATTCGGCCACTCCGGCCGGCCATAACATTGGTCTAGTACGGCCATTGGTGAGTAACGTTAGCCCGCACTGTTGGCAAATGCAGCGTACAGAGCACGTGCAGGAGAGCCGCTCTGCGATTTTCGGCAGAGGGAGTTTGAAGATGGTACGCGCCTGCGCATACTTCGCTCGCGTGTTCGAGAAACGGGGCGTCGACGTGCGGGTGCCGTCAGTCGTACCTAGCCACCTGCAAGGCTAAACCACCTGAAGATGTTGGTTAGTTGCTGCGAGGAAATATTGTGGAGTTTGCATAACGTGATCCGGCGGCAAACCCGTGAATACTATTTACAACACATCCGCTGGGAAAACTTAAAGAGTCACAGCGAACAATTTGTTGGATTTCTCGTACATGACTGTAATGTCCGTTGCGGTTCCACAGGATTGTCATGTGGCGAGAGTCCAGGTTAGACATAAAGAAGCCTAGGAGAGGTTATATCACCGGATCAGTGGTCGTCATCTACGAGGATGGGGATCAGACTGAGGTTGTGAGTGGGGAGATGGCACCTCTGGGGCACCTTTTCCTGGGACCTATATTTCTTCTTCTTCTCTTTCAGAGGTTGAGGAGTGAAGGCACAGAGGGCTTCTGCAAGATACGGAACTGAAAAGGAGCAGGCGACCTTAGGACGCACACATTTGGTAACAGGGCAGGGGAGGGGTCCCAGAGGTGATCCCCATCACCGGTAGGTGCTAAAGAAGGGTGGCACTTCTTCAGTCAGGGAGGGCGTGATAACTGCAGAGGAGAGGGGTCAGGACTGGTGTAAGAGGGAGAAAGGATGTAACAGAGACAAAAGTAGAAGAAATCGACATTGGGTGAAGTCGGTCATATTTTTGGTGAGCCTCAGCATAAGATATGTGATCGAGGGACTCGTACTCTTGGATTCTCTTTTCTCTCTTGTAAGCTGTGCAATCTGGCAAACATAGAGAGTGGCGGTCATGACAACTGACACACACAGGTGGCAGAATACAGAGGCTGCCGTCATGGAGTGGGTGTCTGCAGTACAGTGGAAAGACATATGCCTAAAACACAAGCAACGAAAGCACTGCATGGGTGATGGGATGTAGGGCTTCACATCACGTCAGTAACACATAACCTTGACTTTCTCTGCGAGGGCATATCCCTTGAAAGCCAGATTAAAGGCGACAGTATCTGTGCAGTTGTTCTCAGGGCCCCCTCTGCACATATCGAACAAATGAATGCCACATAGCTCCAGATTAGCCTTGAGTTCATCAGTTTGCAAGATGAGGTCCTTATGAAACATCACTCCCTGGACCATATTGAGAGACTGGTGAAGTGCAACAGACAATGGGACGATGCCAACGTGATCATTAGAGTGAAGAGCTTCAGATTGGGTGGCAGAAGAAATTTTGAACAACACGGAGCATGACCATATCCACTCTGCCAAACTTGTCCTCGATGTTCTCCACAGAAACAATGCCTTTGTGGCGGTGAATGTGTCTTCATCTGTCCTAGTCAGACCAGGTAGAGAGGAAAGTGTTTTATCCCAAGACAGCGAGCCTGGCCCTCCTCTTCGGGTGTAGCCAGGGAGGAGAAGGCTGCAGTTATACAAAGCAGTACTCAATGATCCTTTACCATTCAAAGAGATGGCCATTGGAGAATGGCCAGATTTTTGCAGGTTGATACGCTTCATGCACCAAGCATCTGCCCTGATAACACCCACTATGATCAGGGGTTTTCCCCATGGACGCCACACAGCCCACCAAGGGCTGTCTCGCATGATGGCCATTGCCAGGAGTTCCGATGCTTCAGGATGACAAGTAGCTCCTCCTTGGCATACTTGGGGAGGCAACAACTCGGGTATCAGTAGTGTGAACCCTGTGTTGTCAGGGGTTTCAGTAGATGAGTACATAACGGCCCCACTGCACAGAATAGCTACACATGCTGCTGACCTAGTGGGGTGGAGGGGGGCTACAACAGTGAAGGAAGGGGGGAGGAGTCCATGGCATAGGCCACAGGGAGAGAGGAGCACAGTGAAGGAAATTCTGCCCAGGAAGGGGGAATGGGTTGCAAGAGCTCAGGGCCCCATGTGTGCCTTGCAAAAACTCATGAAAGAACCGTGAGCCCACAGGGGGGTTTTATATATGTAAACAAAATGCATTAACGTACTCTGACTTGTCCATTAGCTAATATAAGTTTTCTAAATTTACCTAGCAGTTTTAGTGAATTAAATAATGCAGAGACATAGATACTTGGCATTCACAGTTAAATTCGTTGAGAGTGGGGGAAGCTATCGCTTGTCAGTGTAAGCTAGACCTCTGGTTATGCTACAGATCTGTATCACCACAATGAGCACATATCAAAAAACAAAAAAATACATCTGCGATTACTAGTTCTATTAGGTGAAGCAATTCTTTCAATTTTAAGCTGATTGTTATCTTAAGAAGTGCCAGAACTGAATAAACTGCCTTATAGCTTGTCTAAAATTTCAGCTTACAGTTACCCTTGAAAACTAATATCTTAAAACAATGCAACAAAGTATTGTAGAAACATAACCTGGCAAAGTATCTGTACAAATATCCTAATCCATGTCAATAGCTCTCATTGAATTAGTATGGTCCCAGATTGATTTTTTATATTGTTGTCTCCTGTCCTTCGATTACTGAAAAAGACCTGAAATTTGTTTTTCAGCACCAGTGCAATGTCATGGTAGGCTTAAAATAGGCAGGCAAATATAGATTAACGAGAAATGGAAGTCTCACAACAAGTAAAGAATATTAGTTTTAACAATATTTTATAATAGTGATGGAATGACTCACGCAGTAACAGAATGTTGGATGCCTATCCTGGAAAAAATGGTCAAGATTTTTGCAGGACAGATGATTTACGATGAAGATGGTTATAAAATTTCATCTTTTAGGAAAAATGACACAAAGGTTTGGTGGGAACGACCAAATTTTAGAGAAACTGGCTGTACCTACTGTAGATCAGAAGAATATGTACAAATTCTCGGACCCAATCAGCACTTAAGAGTGAAGCTATGAATTTTCAAATAGATATCATTCCATTAATGTGGGTTATATTAATTTCATTAGTAAAATATTTAATGAGCTTATTTACTTTCTCACATATTCCACTCCATAATAGTATTTGCGAATTTTTATAGGAAATAGGTGAACTGAATTACTGTATTATAAATGAGAATAATATGCATGTCTCAATTATATCATTCTGTTACCCACTGCTTTCTCACACAAGTTACCAAATGAGTGAAACAAGCTTTTACACTAACAAAATTATATTTCTTTGCTTATGTAGAAAATACAGTAAAAATATTTTTATTTTATAATGATCATTGGCCTTTTTAAGCTTAAAGTGCAATAAAAATTCACTGACTGTCATTCTGTTATCCCAGAACTGCACATCACACATAAGCTCCTGTTCATAATTAATTTAAATAGCAAAAATTATGAAAAAGTCGAATATTTATGCAAACAAAGTGTAGTCAAGGAGCAAACTTTTGCTGGATATCTAATTATAGCAGCTGGCTAAAAAGGACTTATCTATGATGATATATCCAGCTCTGGGACAAGAAAAGTACTTTATCATGTCTCAACTATTTATGTCAAATAGGCCTACTGTGGAAAGTATCCTTTTGAGTAAACTAAGTAGATATCAAGAATACTGACATTGGAAAATTGAATAACTGTGAATACAGATCTAAAAAAAGTTCACTCATACCCATCAGCCATATTATATGTGACCCCAACATGTTTATATGTGCACCAAACCTCAAATTAGTTAAGGGAGACCATTTTATTAAACATATGCATAGCTTCTAATTACTCAAGTAAAACAAATTCTCAAATATATGGGTATGAGAAAAAATATGGGGGTTCAAGAATATTTAAGTGAATACACAAACACTATTCTGCTACACTGATTACAACAGCTATTAAAGGTAACAAAATTGTTAATTTCGTCAGCTGTTAATGCAGCAGAACCCGTGTGGAGTTGCTTGTCTCCCATCGAACTCCTCCCTGGGTGGTGGATAGGGGAAAGCTCAGCAGATATGGTGGGTACTGGGGAAATAAAATACCCATGGCGGACCAGAACTAGCAAGCCTTTGCCCCTCTAACAAGGGAAGGTGGTTGGCGGCAGGAAGGGCATCTGGCTGTAAAAACATTGCCAAAACAAGAGGAATGATGGATGCTTCTCAAGATAAATGTTCTGGAGTAATAACCTCCCATTCAGATCTCCGGGGGAAGCATTTTACGAAGGATCCAAAGGTGTTCAAGATCAGAGTGGGAACCCTAAACGTGGGAACGATGACGGTAAAGGGAAGAGAGATAGTAGACATGACGCAGAGGAGGAAGATAAAGACTTAGTGTGCGCGAGAGACAAGGTGGAAGGGAAATAAGGCAAAGATCTTAGCTGAAGGCTATAAGTTACTTTATAATAGTGCAAGCTGGAATCAAGAAATGGAGTTGGAGTTATTTTGCACAGAGAGCTTCAAGAAGAGGTATGTGAAGTCAGCAGAGTAAATGAAAGGATCATGTATGTTAAGATGATGTTTGTCGGAGAAATGGTAACAGTGCTGACAGCCTATGCACCCCAAGCGGGATGTTCGGAGGATGAGAAGGAAAACTTTTGGAGAGATTTGGATGGAGTAATGGTTGGAATACTAGAGCATGAAAGAGTGACAGGCAGAGAGAATCTAAATGGTCATGTTGGCGGAAGGAAGGATGGGGAAGAGAAGATGGGGGTATGGCGAGAGAAATGAGGAAGGAAAAAAAGATAGTGGAGTTTGCAGTGGCTATTGATCTTGTGATTACGAATACCTACTTCCAAAGAAAAAGAGAAAAACTAATAACATACAGGAGTGGCGAAAATAAAAGCCAAATTGATTACATATTTTGTAGAAGGAAAAATAGTGAGGAGATGCGAAATACTAAGGTCATATACGGTGAAGGAATAGCAACACAACATTAAGTTGATTGTAGCGGATTGTGAGATGAAAGTATGTAAAAGACAGAGGCATGTAAATCAATGTGAAAGGAAAATTAAGTGGTGGAGATTAAAGGACAAAAGTTTGAGAGAGGAGTTTAGTGAAAACGTAGTGGGAAAGGTAAAACTGGCAGAAAGCGTGAAGGAGTGGTGGAAAATAAATAGTGCTGTTATAAGGAAGACCAGCGGGTAAGTGTTTGGGTTAACATCTGGGAGAGGGGTGCCAAAAGATAAGGAAGCATGGTGGTGGAATGAAGAGGTGCAGAAGGTTGTGAAGGAAAAGAAAGACGCTAAGAGGAAGGGGGATATGTCCGGAAGTGCTGAGGATGGGCAAGCACACAAAAGTGCAAAGAAGGAGGCAAAACGAGCCGTGGCTAAAGCTAAAGCTGAACCAGTAAGGGAGGCATACTTCAACTACAGAAAAATCAGGATATGAGACAACTGATACAGATAGGCAAATCAAGAAATAAAGCTTCTAAGGATCAAACAGCAATAAAACAAATGAAAGATGAAACAGGAATGGACCATGGAAAAATAATCCAAAGATGGTTTAATTATTTTGAGCGATTACTGAATGAAGAAAATGTAAGAATGAAAACTGAGGAAGGAGGGGCAAACGAAGGATTAACGATGGATATAAGAAGAGATGAAGTTGAATGGGCAGTTGAAAAGATGAAAAATGGGAAGGCAGTTGGCCCAGACCAGATCCCCATTGAGGTAGGGGAGTGACTCGGTAAAAAGGGAATTGAGCTCCTTTGGGATTTAATGAAGATGATTTGGTGACAGGTGGAGATGCCAGACGAGTGGAGAACTAGTGTACTGATCCCAATATTTAAGGAGAGAGGTGATGTGCAGGACTGCAGTAACTATAGAGGTATTAAACTGATGGCACACACAATGAAAATTTCAGAAAGAGTTATAGAAGCAAGATTACGCAAGGAGACTGTGGTGTGTGAAGAACAGTTTGGGTTCATGCCTGTAAGAGGAACGTCTGATGCAATAAATGCTTTAAGGTGAATAGTGGAGAGACAAGGGGGGCTACAAGCCGATCTACATATGGCTTTCATTGATTTGGAGAAAGTATATGACAGAGTCGCAATGGACGAAATATGGAGAAGCATGAGAGAACAGTGCATGCCAGAGAAGTATGTGAGGTTAGTGCAGGAAATGTACAGTGGAGCAATGACACAGGTGAGAATTAGTGTGGGCATGACAAAGGAGTTTCCAGTAAGAGTAGGGTTACATCAAGGGTCTGCACTTAGTCCCTACCTCTTTGACCTGATTATGGATGTGCTGGTGAAAGATGTGAAGAAGGAAGCGCCATGGAATGTTTGCGGATGATGTGGTTCTTTGTGAGCAGAACATCTACAGACCTGAAGAAAAGCTGGAGGATTGGAGGAAGGCACTAGAAGAAAGAGGGATGAAAATTAGCAGGACAAAGTCAGAATATTTAGCACTGAAGGATGTGCAGATGAGGTCTTGCAAGATCCAGGATGATGAGCTGAAATCGGTCTGCAAATTTAAATACCTGGGGTCATACATACAGAGGGATGGAGGAGTGAAAAGCGAGACACAACACCGAATACATTGCGGTTCTAACAACTGGATGAAAATGAGTGGAGTGTTGTGTGACAAGAAGGTGAGCACTGGGTTGAAAGGGAAAGTGTACAAGTCGGTGGTAAGGCCTGCTATGGTATAAGGGGCAGAGACATGGCCAATCACAGTAGCCCAGGAAAGGAAGATGGAAGTGGCAGAAATGAGGATGCTGAGGGTGGGGTAACAAGGAAGGACAGGATTGGAAATGAATTTGTTAGAGGAGCTGTGCAAGTGGGACCCATGGGGAAAAGATACAAGAGAGCAGACTAAGGTGGTACGGACACTTACAGAGAAAAGGGGAAGAGTATATCGGAAACAGAGTTGAAGATATAAAGATTGAAGGAGCGAGAAGGAGAGGAATACCGAAGATGAGGTGGAAGGATAAGATATCCAGGGACCTAAGGGAGAAAGGATGGAAGAAGGAAGAGGCAATGGATAGAGTACTATGGAGGAGAAGGGTCCTGAAGAGCAACGCCAACCCTAAAGACGGGGGGACAAGGCGACGATAAAGAAGAAGAAGAAAAAGTTAATGCAGCAGAAGAAAGAACGCCCATTCAAACAATAGTATTCCTAACTGTATCGAACTTCGTTTATTCATACAGCATAGAAAGAGACTAAGTAAGAAAACCACAGAAACTGAGAAATCAAAACATTTTTCACTTACTTTTGTTAAAATCAGTACATGGCTTCTCATGTTTGTTCCTCGTCACAGAATATGAAAAACTCAAAGATTTGAATTTGTTCAGAAGGGACCGTGTCTCTTTTGCCGAATCTTAAACACCACAAATTTTAACCCCTCCGCCAACTCTGATATCATTCAGAGATTCCAGAAAAACAGTGTTGTGAAATTCGGCCTGGCGCTGGTTACACGTTTGGCAAGAGCTACAACAACAGAATGAATTACCTTTGTTCAGGTGGCTGACGTGTCACTGCACTCAGAATGGAAACGATCACAAAAGCTGATAAACATCTTCGATAGTCGAAACTGGGCATGCTCACGTCCGAGATCCACGAGAAAGACACAGCGGCCAGTTTTCGTGACGTCAGCACCTCGGGCAGGCCTCACGGCTCAAGAGATCGGCCGTGCCAAGGTTTGTTATTGTGGTTGTGATTCATGGTGACCAATAACTGTTTTTCTGTGCTAGTTTTCAGTGAATTGCACTCCATTGTGTGTGCTACTTCTACTAAATTTCTTACTGTTTACGTAACGAAGTCATCGTACGATCACAAAAGGATTTTATACTCGAAATACGTGGTACTGCAGAAGCAAACAAATTAACCTCACAGATTTCACGTAGGCATCTATTGTATTTCAGTGTGAGTTTTAAGCGTATTTGTATAGTGTGTCTGAGAGTTCATGGTATTCCATTAAGAATTCCGTACTGAAGTGTGAGAAAGGATTTATACATACATGTGAGGGATCTAGAGGAATGTCGATACTACCCGTTCTGCAATTACAGTTCTGAGGTTACAGTCGCGAGGTAGCAGTAAAATAAGCCTTGAACAAAAATTTTGGTAGTTACTTTCAAGTGATGTTTATATGCGTTTCGGTTTATTTCTGGATTTGGAGGAATTTCGAAGAACCACGAACGTAATGTTTGGCTTACACACATTCCAACTGACTTTTCCAAAGTGAAACAACGAGGTGTTTGCATAAAACATTTCGGCGAGTCGTATGCAATTAGAATAGAAAAAATTGTGGATAAGGGAGAATTAAAAGCCTTCCAAGAGTAATCCCTAAACTAACAGACGATGTTGTGCCCACAATATTTCCAAAACCGCCATCATACCGGTACTGTTCGAAGTCTGTGCCTAAAGTAAAAAGTCTTGTAGGTATAGATGAAGACAACATGCAAAAGGTTATTCGGGAGAGTACTGAAACCTATGTCATCTTCAGCAGGATTCATTGGAAAGTCTCGGCGACATAACTTCACTTTTAGAGAACAGAAACATTGATGGCAGAATGTGGTCTGTGATGAAGGAAGACTATAAAATGCATGTTTGTCTCTTGGGACTTGAATCTGGAGCTCCTTGTGTCACTTCCTTCATCACAGTATATTCTGATTTGAGTTACAGCGTAAATGTAAATGCTGGCACTACTTAACTTGTTGTCAAGACTTTTTAAGATAATCCAAAGATACTTAACTCTATAAACACTTTAGAAACTGTGTTACAAGTGGAAAAAAGGATATAGTTTCAAGTGTAAAAAATAAATTAGAATATGTCATCCAGTGTCTGCAAATTACATCCAGTTACGAAAAAAACGAATATTTAAAATTTTGTGTAGAACTACTTAACCTGTCACGAATATCAAAAAACAACAGGCATTATGGCAACAAAACGATGATACTTGTTTGCTGTTTATATGTTCATTCGGTTTCTCCCTACAATGCTCTCCCAAACTGTGATGTTATTTTTCTTCCACACCCACTTACCCTTTATAAACTTATTTGAAGTTATCAGCTAGCCAACTCACCATAAGAAAGTTGTCATTACGTGAAATATAGAATTAATCATTTAAATCCACATGAACTGATAGTCTCTCTGTTAAGCATGAGATTTATGTCCATCACAGATTTCCTTTAAGTGTGGTGAAATATATGGAAGTAGTGATTTTGATCCTGAGATGTGCCAAGACAGCCCAAGTATTTATGGTTTCCTCTCTTTTGTCAAAATATGTTGATGTTGTAGCTATTGTGCCAGTAGCAATATGACAGCAGAACAATTGAAGTCTTTAACAGAAAAAGTATTTACCATGTTAGGAAGTACAAGATTAAAAGATGTCGGCCTTGTAGCAGATAAAGTAATAATAATGTGAACAGAAACGCTTATCAACTCGTCAGTCCAAGTAAAAATCATGCAGCATAGCATAGAACATTCCGTGGATGCTTCTAGGAAGCTGTTTTTTATGTTTGACGCTGTGGATGTACTGAAATTCGTCAGAAACAACTGGGAAACAAAAAGAAATGTGAACAAGGCACTGCAGTTTCCTGATGTGACTAAACATTCTGTCACATTGTCAGAACAGTATAAGCATATGGAACTTCTGTATGAGAAAAAAAAACCTCATTGGTCAGCTTTGGCCACATATTTTCAACCAAGGTTTTATATCCATCGACTATACAAAAGCAAAATGTTAAAATAAGTCTGAGACTTTTCGCTGATAATAACCTAGTAGCACTATTTTAACTTACATTGGAGGTTATGCAGTTATGAAAGCTTTACAGTAGTGTAAGTGTGACAGATACACTGCATGGTTGCAGTTGGACTGTTCTCATGATTTTGTAAAAGTTGAACACAGGCTGACTGACTCTGCCCTCTGAGAAGGCAATCTATACTTTATGACACAGAATCCTTGCTACTGGAAAAATATCTGCAGCAGTTCATAGCATGTGGGAAGCAGCTTCCAGTTGCTCACAACCTGAGTTTCAGAAGACTAGTTGACTCCACAGTGATTGATGCTAGGTGCAAATGTTTACTGTGTGACACTCTATCATGTGAATCAGAATGTAACATTGTATGGACATCCAAAACATCCAAAATCTTGCTAAATAAATTTGAGAAAATGTGCAATGACAAAGGGACAGATATTAAAGGTAAATCAAGAAAACTCTAGAAATTTAAGTGTACATTCATATAGGCAGATGTAAAATGTTTACTGTATGCTTGTACCTAACTGCCATATTGTGTTTTGAGAACAAATTCGTATTGTATGTATATCCAACCCATAATGCACTACTTTCAATTATGTTTTGTAGAGTGCTTTTTCTTACCATATCTCCCCCCCCCCCCCCTCCAACCCTCTTTTCTCATACAAGGAACGCTGAGTATTGTGTACTGTCCCCTGTTCAAGAGAACATTCATTGTCTGTTGAGCATAATGTACTATTGTATAAAACACTCAGATAATTAGTCTAATGTTGTACAGTTTAATAATTCTCTTTCCTTAGGGGCATCACCTATGTAGGCCACTGGTTTACATTATTTAGCACATGCAGCCTGTTTTGAATATTTGTTCATTATTTAGTCAGGGATTTTGTTAGATGCAGAAGAATAATAGTAACTAAAGTGATAGTTTTACCCTCCATACAACACTGTTTACATTCCTATGCATCAGCAGGTGGCTTCTTAATCAAGGTGTCTATGGGTGGTGTGATCTTGAAGTGATATTATGTTTGGTAACTTTATTATTTTGTGTTTTGCAAAACTGTAGGTAATGGTCTACTATATTATGCAAAAAGAGCTACAGTACTGTCAGAGATTAACCCAGTTAGTAATAGAATAGATGCATACTACATAAGAGATTTTATCCCCAGGTCTCAAAATCAAAAAAGTACAGAATTATGCAGATGTTTGGTCGCTTCTATCTGTTCCTTAGCGATAAGAAAGATATAGATTTACATCAGAAATTGTATAATTCATGTTAACTGGGTGGAATTAAGAACTGTGACCTCATGCTGAGGAAGCTGTTCAAGGCAAAGCTGCCAAGTTACAAACAACTCTTCTTCTTACGACTATCAGATTAGATTAGATTAGATTAGTACATGTTCCATAGTAGATTAGATTAGATTAGTACATGTTACATAGATCATGAATATGACACTTCGTAATGATGTGGGACATGTCAGGTTAATAAAAGGTATTACATTGCACAAAATATTACATGACACTTAATTTTTTTTGGGGGGGGGGGGGGGGGGAGGGGAGGGTGCGTTGAGGAAATTGCCCACTTACCATATCCAAAAATTCATCTAATGAGTAGAAGGAGTTTTCATGAAGAAATTCTTTTAATTCCCTTTTAAATGCTATATGGCTATCTGTAAGACTTTTGATGCTATTAGTTAAGTGACCAAAGACTTTTGTGGCAGCATAATTTACCCACTTCTGAGCCAAAGTTAGATTTAACCTTGAGTAGTGAGGATCATCCTTTCTCCTAGTGTTCTAGCCATGTACACTGCTATTACTTTTGAATTCGTTTCAATTGTTAATAACAAATTTCATAAGTGAATATATATATTGTGAGGCTACAGTGAAGATCTCTAGCTCTTTAAATAAGCGTGTGCAGGATGATTTTGGATGACCTCCAGCAATTATTCTGATTACACGCTTTTGTGCAATGAACACTCTTTTACTCAATGATGAGTAACCCCAGAATATGATGCCATACGAAAGCAGAGAATGAAAATAGGCATGGTAAGCTGATTTACTGAGATGTATATCGCCAAAACTTACAATGACCCCATCAGCATAAGTAGCTGAACTCAAACGTTTCAGCATCTCCGCAGTATGTTTTTTCCAGTTCAACCCCTCATCAACGCATACACCTAGAAATTTTGAATATTCTACCTTAGCTACCGACTTCTGATGGAAGTCTATATTTATTAATGGTGTCATTCCATTTACTGTGTGTTTTGTCGAAGTTTAATGAGAGCCAATTTGCGGAGAACCACTTAATGATTATCTGAAAAACATCACTTACAATTTCACCAGTTAATTCTTGTCTGTTGGGTGTGATAGCTAGTATCATCGGCAAAAAGTACCAGCTTTGCATCTTCGTGAATATAGAATGACAAATCATTAATATATATTAAAAACAGCAGAGGACCCAAGACCGAACCTTGCGGCACCCCATTCTTGAATGTTCGCCAGTTTCAGAAATCACCAGTTTTTGCATGTTATGTGAACTGCTTATTTCAACTTTCTGCACTCTTCCAGTTAGGTATGATTTAAACCATTTGAGCACTGTTCCATTCATACCACAGTACTTGAGCTTATCTAGAAGAATTCCATGATCTACACAATCAAAAGCCTTTGATAGATCACGAAAAAACCCAACAGGTGACTTCCGGTTACTCAGAGCATTTAATATTTCATTAGTGAAAGTATGTATAGCATTTTCCGTTGAAAAACCCTTCTGGAAACCAAACTGACATTTTGTTAAAACTTTATTTTTACAAAGGTGTGAAGCTACTCTACAATACATTACGTTTTCAAGAATTTTGGATAAGGCGGTCAGAAGAGAGATTGGGCGGTAGATGTTGACATCGTATGTATCCCCTTTTCTATGCAGTGGTTTAACAATGGCATACTTCAGTCTGTCTAGGAATATACCTTGCTTCAGAGAGCTATTACATATGTGGCTACGAATCCCACTTATTTTTTGGGAACAAGCTTTTATTATCCTACTGGAAATGCCATCAATTCCATGTGAGCTTTTGTTCTTCAGAGAGTTTATTATCTTCCTAATTTCAGAAGGAGGGGTGGGTGGAATTTCAGTTTTATCGAATGGTATGCGTAAGGCCTCTTCCATTAACTGCCTTGCTTCTTCTAATGAACATTTAGATCCAATTTTCTCTATAACATTTAAAAAATGATTATTCAAAATGTTTTCGACTTCCGGCTTGTTGTTTATCAAGTTTCCATTTGCTTTGATGGTGATGCCATCATCCCGTACTCTTGGTTGCCCTGTCTCCCTTGTAATAATGTTCCAAACTGTTTTGATTTTGATATCAGAGGTATTAATCTCAGACATGATGCACATGCTTCTGGACTTTTTAATAACCTTTCTTAATGTAGCACAGTAGTTTTTATAATATTTGGCTGTTTCTGGGTCATTACTCATTCTTGTTGTTAGATACAGTTCCCTTTTGTGGTTACAAGATATTTTTATTCCTTTAGTAATCCAAGGTTTTTGCATGGTTTCTTATAATTACATTTAATTACTTTTGTGGGCAAACAGTTTCAAATTCTGATACAAGTGCATCATGAAATAAGCTATATTTTAAATTAGCATCGGGTTCATTGTACACCTCATCTCAGTCTAACTGCTGAAGATTTTCTCTGAAATTTCTAATTCTTGAGTCATTAATTGAACACACAACTTTGGAGGATAGTTTTGAATTACTGAATGGAGCTATGTCATATACTGTAACTAGCGAAGCATCATGATCAGAAAGGCCATTCTCAACAGGACAATAATTTATGTTTATAACCTATCTTGGTCTATAAAAGTGTTATCTATCGATGTGCTGCTGTCCTTTACTCCCCGAGTAGGAAAATTAATGAGAGATGTCAAATTGAAAGAACCAAGCAACACTTCCAGGCCACTCTTCCTATTACACTCTTTCAGTGAATCAACACTGAAGTCCCCAGAAATAATAATTTGCTTTCCCATATCTGACAGATAGCACAACAAGGCCTCCACGTTTTCCAGGAATAAATGTACATGGTGATAACTTTTGACATATATGGCAACTCCTCTTTTCACCTTATTCTCTCTACTCATACGTGCAGCTAGTTTATAACCACTGATATTTACCTTTTCCATATCAGACACAATGTGATGCTCAGACAGGCATAGTATATCTATTACATTATAAGATTCACTGTCATCTAAACAAGCCAGGATCTCATCTACTTTATTCTTCAGTCCCGGGATATTTTGGTGAAAATTGGTAACATTATTTTTTACTTTACTTTTGTGAGAATCTACTTTTTTCTTTAATCCACACTGATATTAGTCTAAAAAAGACGTACATCCATGAGTACTAGTGTCCCCCCTTACCGATTTCGCTAACAACCCTGCCAATTTACCCTTCCCTTTCCTATTGAAGTGTAGGCCATGCCTTATGAAATCCCCCCTATCAATAGCCTCGACAGGAACCAATCCAATCTCTGACAGAGTGGCCGCCCTACCCAACTCCATATTTACCTTCCTGACAGAGCGGTTCAACTGGGGCTGATCATGCCGCACGAAAGCAGGCACCAGCCCATCACTGGTATGGAGAGTACTGACTGTTCGTTCCATTTGGTAGTTATTTTGCTGACGAATCTAGTTAACTTTATTTAGTGGTCTGTTTCTGCAGTAATTTATTGAGCCAGTTTTAGTTAGCTTTCTTCATTTTGACTGTCAACTAAGAGCTCTCTCTCTCTCTCTCTCTCTTCCTCTCTGAGTGCCCTCTCTCTCTCTCTCTCTCTCTCTCTCTCTATCTTCCTCTCTGAGTGCCCTCTCTGTCTCTCTCTCTCTCTCTCTCTGTGTGTGTGTGTGTGAGAGAGAGAGAGAGAGAGAGAGAGAGGGGGGGGAGAGCGAGAGACAGAGAGAGAGAGAGAGAGAGAGAGAGAGAGAGAGAGAGAGAGAGAGAGAGAGAGAGAGAGGAGGTTACTTTTCTGTTATGATTGTGGTAAGTTTTACACTGATTCTCATGAATTTTTATATCACATTCTTTGTCTAGAATTAGTTTCATGATGTGGGACGATTTTAATTAGCTCGTTCGTAGCTTAAAATAATAAGCAGTAAAAGTGAGACTCTCATAAATGTAATGTATTTGTCAGCACAATAAATATATTAAATGACAATGCGCAAAAAGTAAAGTAGAAAGTCGTCTTCCATTGAGCATCTTCTATTAAATGAAGACTGTGTAGCAGAAAAGTTCCTATCCAACTAAAATGTGCATTTATCCGATCTTATTTTATCGAACTTTAGTCTGTAATTCCAGTATAATCACAAGCTACTTTAAAGTAAAATTCATTTGAAAATCTGTCTTGGTATAAATTTACGCATTCTAGTAGAAGATGCAGTTCGTAAACGTACATTAATAGATGATTATAAAATGTAGCAGAAATGCGATCTGTCACATATAAGGTTGGTAGGTCTTGTTGCTTGGTCGAACTCGTGCAATTCAGCAGCTAGATCTTTCCTGATCACATGACGGTCAGCGGATCCTCATAGTGACGTCACGGATAACTGTTAACGCCACCGTTAACGATTAAACGCGTTTGACAAAATTGCTCTTATCTAGCCATGGATTTTCCAAGCAAGCCCGTACACGTAAAAACAACGTTTGTCAGTTTACTCTCACTTTGAAGTAGTCGCTGTTCGTCTTCGTAAGTACTTTGACAGTATTGAGAATGGCCACAAATACAGACAAACGAGTCCTGGAATTGACTTTTGCACTGTATAAGAAGAAGAAGCAGAAGAAGAAGACAAAGCTCTGGACCAGGAATGAGAGATTTGACCATGAATATCTGATAAAGGAAATATTACCCTCAGAACCCGATGACTTTCTTCAAATGGGTAACGATTTTTTTAAAAACTTGTTAAGGCCCTGTTTAGGAGGAGTTCGCTCTTATCTAGCCACGGATGTGTCAAACAGCCTTGTACACGTGCAAACAAAGCTTGTCAATTTAACCTTACTTTTGATGCAGAAGCTTTTAGTATATGCTGTATTTTGGCATTAGAAGGAGTGGCTACAAATGCAGATAAAGGATTTTCAGTAGCATGGAGAGCTGCGTCAAACCACTCTTGGGCCTGAATACCACAAAACAACAACACTGACTCTGGCACTATGTTTCAAGAAGAAGAAAACAAGATTCTGGTCCAGGGAATTGTTTAAAATGAGAGAGAAATATACAACTGAAAACCAGTAAAAGGTAATTTTACTTTCGGTACCTGATGATTATATCAACTTTCTACGGATAGACAGAGAAACGTTCAATAACTTGTTCAGCGCTACGTCGCCTCCACACTGAAAAAGAAGACACAAGTATGCTAAAATTTATTATCTTCTGCTTATTTTTCCAATGACGGTTCATTAAAATACCACAACATAAGAACATATAGCCCACATCTTCCGTGGGAGAACCATGGAACTTTCTTTTATTCCATTCAACTTTCGTTTGTTTGTGACCGTATGAGTAAAATATTGATTTTGTTCATAACCTCTTCTTGCGTAATAAACGGATGGGGAAGACGCTATACCTCAACCATTTTGGTGATTATCAGTGCTATTTTGTTTTTGTACTTTACTGCAGTTTCCATGGTTGTGGAAACTCACAACAGAATGAGATAAATTGTAACACAACAATTTTTCGCTAACTAATGAGGCCAAACATCGTCACAAATAAACTCTGCCGTCATGTCAAACTTTCCTTCAATCAAAATTTCTGGCAAATACATCAAACACGATCTATCCTTGAGAAACGTAAACGGTGCCCTATACAGTCAAATATTTGGGAAGCATAGCTAAGTCTGACAAAATGTTTGATTATTTATGTGGGCCTTTACAGAGGTTGTGAAGAAAACGGTTCCTGAAGATTTTCTATGACCGTGAATCTGTTATGAGAAAATGCTTAAAAAAAGACTGCACGAAGTAAATTAACATTGCATAAACCCCAAGAACCCGTTTTACTTCCGGAAACTTCAAAAGCAAACCCATGTATGGCAAGTTTCCCAATCCTGTTAAATTTCTGATAAAATCCTTTCTCATAGTGAAAACAGTAAAACACTCTAAAGCTAATTTGATAAATAAGTACACAGTATACTGTAATTTTGCTTGCCACTAACAGTTAAACTCAGATAAACTTGCATCTAAACATGAATTGATGGAAATATGACGCTAAGTGGCATGCAAACAAAGATTGCGTACTTTGGCAGCTGTTAAATAACTTGAATCAATCGCGAGTAAGCAACTTCTTTGTAATAGGTCTGTGTACATAACTTAAATGGCGATTGCCTCAACTTACTCGCCTGGCCACATTTCACAGTACAACACATAAATTCTCCCGCCTAAACTACTGTATATACATGTCGAAGTACTCCCTTCCAAAAGACACACGCAGCGCATGCAACGACTAGTACAAATCCAGTAAAAGGAAAACAAATAAATGATGGCAAGAACTGCTGTTAATGGTGGGCTCAAAAACCACTGAAGGTGAACAGTCTTTACAATACACTACTTTTATTTGCGGAGGAAAACACTAAGATATAGTCTGTCACAAAGCAAAAAGAGATTAAATCGGTTACAATTGTGAGTTTGTCGAAGGTAGGAATTGTCTTTAGTCTTATTTGTTCTGGGTGGACTTGACGTGGCGACGGTGGTGGAAGCAGTTTAAAGTTGCTGATGTGAATCCTGTAAGTTCATCCAGTCGTGTTCCTTACATACTGTTTCGGCTGGCGGTGATAATAAGTTGTGTGGCATCCATTTGTCATAGGCCGGAACAAAGTAACTGTTTATGCAGCACTCGAAGGTCGTATTAGTTCTGCAGTAGGTCTAACTTTCACACACGATAGTTTGGCGCAGTCCATACATCGTGTTTAAATTATCATTCCATTTGCTATAATTTGCCAACTGAGAAGTTTAACAACCGATCTGGTGGTAATATTCATGGTTCATGATAACACTATTCCCGCGAAAACAGTCACATAGCAACATAGTTCACAGTTTGCACATTGGCTGTTAGTGTTTTAGCATACGTCATATTTCGTTGTCAAGAAAAATGAGCAATCTTAAATTCACAGTTTATGTAATGCAGTTCAATTCTAAACCGACGAAAATACTGTATGTTCGCGAGTGTTGTCACTGCCGCGAGCACCATTCTGCAAAAACCAACAGCGTTCGCGTAATACAATGTCTGTTTGGAATGTGCATCATAAATTCAAATTTCAAACCGTGTCCAACACATTAAAGTCCGGTATTAATACCGCGTTAAACGCACACCGTTACTACACACAATACTTTTTCCGTACTGCCACGCTCATGCGCCATCCACGACTGTCTGCCACACTGTTCGTCGCGACAACTATCGATACCTGTCTCGCTCCACAGTTTTAAAAACACTTCTGCCTATTGCTTTACGTTTCACACAATACACCTGTTGTTGTTGTCGTTGTGGTCTTCAGTCCTGAGACTGGTTTGATGCAGCTCTCCGTTCTACTCTATCCTGTGCAAGCTTCTTCATCTCCCAGTACCTACTGCAACCTATATCCTTCTGAATCTGTTTAGTCTATTCATCTCTTGGTCTCCCTCTACGATTTTTACCCTCCACGCTGCTCTCCAATACTAAACTGGTGATCCCTTGATGCCTCAGAGTATGTCCTACCAAGCGATCCTTTCTTCTAGTCAAGTTGTGCCACAAATTTCTCTTCTCCCCAATTCTATTCAATACCTCCTCATTAGTTATGTGATCTACCCATCTAATCTTCAGCATTCTTCTGTAGCACCACATTTCGAAAGCTTCTATTCTCTTCTTGTCTAAACTATTTATCGTCCATGTTTCGCTTCCGGCCAAACTCCATACAAATACTTTCAGAAACGACTTCCTTACACTTAAATCTACACTTGATGTTAACAAATTTCTCTTCTTCAGAAACGCTTTCCTTGCCATTGCCAGTGTACATTTTACATCCTCTCTACTTCGACCTCCCGGGTTCGATTCCCGGCGGGGTCAGGGATTTTCTCTGCCACGTGATGACTGGGTGTTGTGCGATGTCCTTAGGTTAATTAGGTTTAAGTAGTTCTAAGTTCTAGGGGACTGATGACCATAGATGTTAAGTCCCATAGTGCTCAGAGCCATTTGAACCATTCTACTTCGACCATCATCAGTTATTTTGCTCCCCAAATAGCAAAACTCATTTACTACTTTAAGCTTCTCATTTCCTAATCTAATTCCCTCAGCATCATCCGATTTAATTCGACTACATTCCATTATCCTCGTTTTGGTGATGTTCATCTTATATCCTCCTTTCAAGACACTGTCCATTCCGTTCAGCTGCTCTTCCAGGTCCTTTGGTGTCTCTGACAGAATTACAATGTCATCAGCGAACCTCAAAGTTTTTATTTCTTCTCTATGGATTTTAATTCCTACTCCGAATTTTTCTTTTGTATCCTTTACTGCTACAATACACTTAATAAAACTATTTGAAAGATCACCAGAAAAAATGTAAGTCCTTTCATAAGGAACTCCTATAGAAAACAACAAAGTAAACGTAGTCACACTTCATATTCTACATTATATAACCAAATGAAAAATATTCTACGTCATCAGAAATATATCTATGAAGAACAAGGTAGTAAAAGAAAGAAAAAGAATTATCTCGTTATCAGTCGTAGAATCTCTGGCTACTCACGCGTCATTCAGTCAGCCGACTGTTGCTTTCAGTGTACTTACACCATCTCAGATTATTCTAATCTCTTTGGGTAGACATCACATCTGCGGTATCACATTTCGTAGAATCTGTGTAAACTCTGGGAGTGAGCTAGGAGTCCAGAGCTGCGTAAAAACACCTAGTCCTGCAAGGTAAGTGACATGGACAAATCACAGTCTGGACCTAAATTTGAAATTTTGGTCTGAAGATACCTTTCTCATTATTGTTTATATTAACAGGGCTTACGTATTCCAAGACTACAAACATCAGAAAGGCGTTTAATAAACGGGAGTAGCCCAGAGATCACGCAAAAAGTCGGTGAGTACCGTTGGGTTTGTTATTATCTTTCAGCACAGACATACATTACTAGACTGGCAAAGGCGCATCTTTTACTGAAGCCTGAGGTTTGGCGGTGCCAAGAAGTTTGTGTATGGTACTATTACGATATTATGAAACTAAATGACGTTGTAGGCTTTACTACTTTGTTTAAACAAGTTCTGCAAACATTTGCGTAGTACTTGAGTTTAACTCATACATTGTAGAATCGTGTTACAGAAGAACATCAATTTATATGTACACACGTTCAAAGCATAGTGCAGTTTTCGTAAAAGCACTCAGATGAATAAAAATACACTGTTGTCAACGACAAGTAGTACATTCTATTTACAGTAACACTTTCATAACGAGAAATAATTAGAAGAAAAGTCGAAGATGATAAAAACTGGCTAAAAACATAATGAAGCTAATACTAGATTTATTAAACCACTTAAAACACACATAACTATTTAAACGATGGCGGTACTTCAGATAAGACAAACTGCAATGTAATTATTTAGGCTAACATACAGTACAATTGAAAAAATACGTAGGTTATTTCTAATTATGCTTGCACTGAGATATATTCCTTTCCTTGTATCTTCCGTCTGGTGTATGAAAAATTACAGCCAAACACGAGACGTATTGACCATTATGTCAAAGCTCTAAATGTAATGCAGTTATGCCAGGTCATCCCAATTTCTTACTACTATTTTATCAGTAATTTAATAGCTGTTCGCACATCTTTTGCAGTTGCCGCCATACTGCGATTCTAAAGTGACACTGTGTACGGTATTACGGAATATGTGTCTGTGTTTCTCACGTAGAGGATAAAAGAGGGGAGTTGTACATCGCAGATTGGAAGCCGACGTCCGCCATCTTACATTGGGTTCATCATACTTGTACCTCCAGGGTTCACTGAGGTGGTATTTCCCGATGATGTCACTCTGAAGTGCCCGTGCCCAGTTTCGACCGTTGGAGATACCTATCAACTTTGTGGTCGTATCCTTAACAGCATCTGGTGCTTTGATTGTGTAGAGACGTAGCTGTTCCATCAAAAATCTCAGCTTCTACGTTTAAGGGTATACTAATCTATACGATCGTAATCTAAAGTTTTAGAGGGATCATATCTCATTCGTAAGTGCAGCCGTTCAAGCAATTTTTTTTGTATACATGAATTATGGTTGCACTGTTTACTTTAATTCTTTTCTGTATTTTTTAGTGCCTTCCAAAGCCCAGACACTCCGACATTCGAGGCACACTGTATCAACGGTCTCGTCGCCACACAACATGCGGCTGCATGACCGCCCTGATTGTTAGTGCAGCGTCTCGTGCCCTAAATCCCTGCCGCCGATAATTATTCATTGTTCTCATCTCCTCCCTCTTTAAAAATATTCTCACACAAGTACTGCGGGAGACAGTGGACACGTGTGAGTTTTGTGTGTATGGTGTGTGTGCGTGTGCACGCGTGCTTTTCTTCCTTTCTGACGAAGGCTTTTCCCGGAATCGTATATGAACACTCTTTTCGTCTTGTCTGCCTGATGTATAATGTTGTACATAATAACAATACCAGAAGAAAAAAAAATGACGTTCATTACACCTCATTAACGTTGTCTGTAACACAAGCAGGTATTCACAATGCTGCAACCAAAAGTTTTGATCACTTACCTAGTGATACAAGATTCTTTACAACTAGCAAAGTAAAAGTTGAAACTAAACTGAAAACGTTTCTCTTTGACAATTATTCCTGTTCCGCCGAAGACTATCTATTATTGTAATGTGTAAATGGTGATGGGTAGGAATTACTTACTAACATCTGTCTCTCTTTCATTAAATATCAAAAAACGAATAAATTATCGGCATGGAGGCACATTTACCAAAAAATTTATGTTGATATAAAAGGACTCATTCCACATCATTACAATTTATCGTGTGATGGTACACGGAACATCAAACTACCTAACTAACTATTGGTATACCCTAAGCCCTTTAAGTCTTATATAGTCTTATAAGTCTTATATAGTCTTATATAAGCTGAAAACGACAAACTCAAGTTCAAAAGTAAAATGAAGATTATGTTCAAAGTAGATGTACATTCCAATTGTGATATGTTTGGTTATTCCTGAAAAACTGACAGAATTACTGGGGAGAAATATTCCAGGAAAAGAAGCAAATAGGCTACTGTTGGAAAGTGGATCCATATATTACACAAGTTAAGGTATCAGTACTAAAAGAATGACCTGCATACCTGTTAAAGAAAAATATCCATTTTTTACAGGTTCTAAGCGTTTGAGACCATTTCCTTAATCGCATTTATAGTACTAGACACTGCTGGAACGTATTCAAAAAATTATATCGTTTTTTTACCCTGTGAATTCCTATTATTGGCCACGCACTGAATGTCGCGTCATGGGTAAGATTTCAAAGTGAGAAGATGCATAAACCACAGTGAAATTAATGCACCGACAATCTAATAAAACAAGAACTCTGTTCTGCATTAAGGTAATCCTCTATGCAGTTCTGTTTCAATAATCGTTCACATGTACGAGATACGATAGCAGGCTTTGCTTCTTTCTTCATTGCTCAAGTTTATGTGCTAAAGAATCACGTTAAGTTTTTTTGCAAACAAGAACATTAAAAGTTGTGCGTACGAGTTGAAAGATGAAAGGCGACGAACAAGAAGTAGTACCAGGCATCAAACAAGGTTTAGATTAGAAGTTGCAGCTTCATTGGCTATCGATACAAATATGGTAAAAGTGGAATTAAATGGATTGCAGAAACATGCTTTTCACATCACTTCCTACCGTTGACGGTTATTCGAAATATATCAGCACAAAATAAATTACACTGACGAGGCCAAATCTACCGTATTACTGGAGCAAATAAGCACTCGGGAACAGAAAAACGTTCGAAATTGGCTTCCTGACTCTATGTTGTTCATGTAAACACTATAATTTTTAGAATTTAAAATAGTTGTTGCATGTGTACGACAGAAATAGTGAACAAGAAGCAATCGTAAACAGTAGTCCGCTAATGTTTTGGGCTATTTAAAATGACGGAATGCCCAGCCAATCCTGGCTTCAAAGCAATGTACAGCGTAATTCTATAGCATCATCTCCCTTTTTACCGCCATGGTTTCTTAGCTTTTAATTATATCTTTATGTGGAAGTATAAAAAAGAACGAATTTATGGAATACAGTGGAACCCCTGTAATTCCACCTTGGATGGTCCGTCACTCTGGTTAGTGCGACCATGCTCAGGCTCGTGAGCCTGTGCCGACTTGTCACTGACTGGACGCCTTTCGGGCCTCTGTTGCGGTGTCTATCGCTGTGCATATTGTTATACTGTACGTTATTGTGCAGTTTTATCCTTTGTTGGGATTAAAAAAACGTCTTTGCTTTATTCCGTGTTCTCTACAGTACTGATACTGTAAATTCATTGTGTGTACAGTTGTCTGTTTTTCAACATGTCTGGATTCAAACGTAAACACGTAACTCTTTCACTAAATGAAAAATTAGCCGTGCTATAAAGACTGGACGAAGGAGAATCGCTCCAAAAATTGCAAAGGAAGTCAATGTAGATGTTACTACAATTAAGAATTGCAGGAAGACTCGGAAAGACATTCAATCCTATACAGTTACGATTGATAGTGAAAACACACTGAAGAATCGCAAAACATTAAAAAAGCCTAAACTTCAACTGCTTGATAACGTATTGTGGATGTGGTTTTGTCAAGAAAGAAGGAAAGAAACTCCAATGTCCGGGCCAATTCTCAAAGAAAAAGCGATAGTTTTGCACAAAAAACTGGAAGCCGAAAATAAATTTGCTGCCAGTGATGGCTGGATTGATCGTGGGAAACTCGTCATGGTGTCCGATTTGTTTCTATTTCCGGTGAAAAACTATCTGCCGACGCCGCAGCTGCTAAGGAGTTTTCTGTTAAGTTTCAAGAAATTTTAGAAGAAAATGAACGGTTACTCTGCCAAGTGTGTAACACAGACGAGACAGGGCTGAACTTTAAAATGTTGCCAACAAAAACGCTCGCAGCTTCAAATGAATCCGTGGTGGGAACGAAACTTATAAAAGATAGAATAACAGTCATTTCTCGTAGCAACGCAGATGGTACCCACAAGCTCCCCTTGTTCGTCATTGGCAAATCTAAAAAGCCAAGGGCATTCAAAAATAGATACTTATCTTCCTTGCCGGTTTATTACCGCAATCAAAAATCTGCTTGGATAGGCTGCAACCTTTTTAAATCCTGTGTTTACGATGAGTTTGTGCCATCGGTCGAAAAGGACTTGAAGCAAAAAAATCTGCCTGTTCGTGCTCTACTGCCGTTGGATAACGCACCATCACATCCATCTGAGGAAGATTTGGTGAAAGGGGACATAAAAGCTCTCTTTCTGCCTCCTAATGTGACCTCACTCATCCATCCAATGGATCAGGGCGTTATCGAATGGTTAAAAAGGCGATACCGCAGACAGTATATCAGCTCAATTTTGGAAAAATCTGAAGGAGGTCATAACTTATTTGAGGCAAAGAAATCGCTGAACATTAAAGATGCTATCTACACAATCGCTGCAGCATGGAATGAACTGAAACCTGACACACTGCGGAAATCGTGGCGTAAGCTTTGGCCACAAGTTGTGACTGAAAATGAGCATACCGAAGATGAGCAAAACAACGACGCACTGGAAATCGTTAAAGATCTACAAACTTTGGAGCCGAACGTCCCTGCCAGTGAAGCTGAAGAGTGGATCAACGAATGTGACAAAGACTGTGACACTTTTGAAGAGTTCAATGACGACCAGTTGCTGCCGCTGTTAGCCAGGAACCTGTGAATGAGGACTCGGACGGTGAAGACGAACCCCCCACCCGGATTTCACATAACGATGCAAAAAACGCTTTTGACATAGCCCTTCAATACATCGAGCAGAATCCAACTTCAACTCCAATGGACGTTTTGTGGATAAAAAATGGAGGGACACTGCAGATAAATTTAGAATAACATCTGCTAAACGAAAATGTATCACTGACCTTTTCTGACCTTTTTTCCAAGTAATTTGTTTTCGTTTTTACTGTAAAAACAATGCATACAGTATAATCATTTCTTAGTTTATACCTACAGTAGTTTATTTCTTGTAAAAAAATTTATTTTTATATACAGTGCTATAAACCTTTTTTAGTTTACAGTATATATCGTTTATACGTTATTAAGTACAGTACAGTACTGTAATATGTTTGTCGTTTTTCATTTTAAAATCAATACATATTATAGTGTGGGTAGACGTTTTTTAGTTAATATATTGTTTAACACTGCGTAAAAAACATCTTTTTATATTACTATAGACGTCTTTTAGTTCTCAAATCGTTTAATTTTTTGTACTAAATGTCGTTTTATATTTTTTGCAATAAATATTAGATTTTTCCGATAATCTGATCTTTTTTTCGTTCGGACCATAGTCCCGATCCCGAAGGTGACGAATGAAAGGGTTTCTACTGTAGCTGACGAAGGGTACTGACTAGAGCAGTCGGATCACGGATTTATTTCAAACTTTGCACACCTTTAGTGGACCATAATGTGCAAGTAGCAAGGTACACTATTCTGGCAATCCCGAGAAAATCGCAAGAGAAGTTTTACGCATATGTTATACCCATACACCTTGATCGAATGTAAAGAGGATCTGTTCGTCACCTCTTCTGCCGCATGCTTCATTCACGAATATGACGCGAAGTAATAAAATAGTCGTAATTTCCGACTAAACTAAAGTATGGAAGGGAAATTGGCAACGGTAAAGTGTAGTATAGCGCCACTTACGGATGGTCCACGAACTAATTTCGAATAGTTTCTCGCAGAGAATATATGAAATTGGGATATCATTTCCTAAAATAACAAGGGCCTACTCGTCATCGCCGATTTAGTTCAGATTTATGGCATTTGCAGGTCTTAGCCAGAAATGAGAAACTGACATAAGTAGGCACTCCAGATGGTTAGGCGTTAAGAAGAAATAGCCTTTTTGGAGCCGATCGGATGTGGCATAAGTTACCGTAGTGGCTGGTGTAGCGGGAAGGGCGCAGAATAACAATCGGATGGCTTTGAAGCCGAGTTCCTGTATGGAAACCTTTTGTTATCTTCTACTTTTACTTTTCTTACACTGCAAGTAAACCAAAGAAATGTCCAATACATGTATTTATTAATATATTCATGAAAGGTGTGATAAGGAAAGGCACTGGGAAATTTCTGACTGCAAATAAATTTCCAGGAAGTGATTGTAAGCCGTACACGAGAGCTTCATGTATAAAATTAGATACTTTTGTTGCTTTTTTTGTTGTTGTATTTTTTGTTGATGATTTACGGGTGCTGCGATGATATTCATTGCAAAAATAGGGAAAGCAGTAATTATATTGATATCGTGTACTCGGTATAAATGCTGCATTTTTACAATTGCGCGGTTGTTGTAAAGTTGCTATAGTAAAACAAACTTAGTTTACATACATAAAGAGGTCCTCGCTCATCACACAGTCTGGCAGCAAACCTCCCGTAATGCAACATTTCGCCAAATGTTGGCGAGGATTGCCTGCGACGTACTTCTTCTGTAGTGGTCAATCCAAGGATTGGTTTGCAACAGCTACAATGGCAGCTTGTCTCCATTCTGTGCGTCTTTCAGCTTTTCTCTTCATTTCTTTATAGGTGTTACATCCCACATCTTTCACGATTTGATCCATGTACCTCAGTCGTGGTCTTCCTCTTCGTCTTTTTCCCTCGACATATCCCTCTATGATTGTGTTCAGGAGTCCTTTATGTCTTAAGAGATGGCCTGTAAATTGCACTCTTCTTTTAACAATGAAACTCCTGAAGCTTCTCTTCTCACCTGCTCTTTGCAGAACCACTTCGTTTGTGACCTTGTCGATACATTTTATTTTGAGCATGCGTCTATAGCACCACATTTCAAAAGAATTTAGCTTCTGGTCTTCCTCTGTCCCGAGAGTCCATGTTTCACACCCATAGCATGCCACACTCCACACATATGATTTCAAAAATCTTTCCCTGATTTCAAGGCTGATGTTCATAGATGTTAATATGTTTTTCTTCTTGTTAAAAGCAGCCTTTGCTTGAGCTATTCTACTTCTCACTTCTGCCTTGCTCCTTCCATCCCTGGTAATATTACTGCCCAGATAAATAAATTTATCAACTTGTTCAAGCAGTTCATTGCCTACATGAACTTGGACTTTCACTTGATCTTCTTTGTCGCATGCCATTACTTTTGTTTTTGCTTTATTAATTCTCATATTATATTCTTCACCCGTAACTTTATCCATTCTATTCAGTAGGACTACAAGATCTTTTTCACTTTCAGCCAGGACAGCTATATCATCGGCATATCTTATCATACCTATTCGTTGGCCATGAATTACTACACCTGTCTGTGAATTTTCCCTTACTTTTTTCAGCGCCTCTTCAATGTATACGTTAAAGATAACAGGGGATAGTGCGCAACCTTGTCGGACACCTTTCCGTATCTGCACCTATTCTTGTTTTGTCCGTCCATGGATAACTGCTATCTCGTTTTTGTACAGGTTCCATATCATTTTTCTATATTTATGGTCTATTCCTATTTTTTTGAGTACCTCAAACATCTTATCCCATTTAACATTATCAAAGGCTTTCTCTACATCTACGAAAGCTATGTATGTTTTCAGGTTCTTATCTAGTCGTTTTTCTATTATTAGTTTTAGAGCAAATATTGCTTCTCTAGTTCCTCTATCTTTCCGGAATCCAAACTGGTCTTCGGAGAGTGTAGCTTCGACTTTTTGTTCTATGCGTTTTAGGATAATTGAGGTTAATATTTTGGAGGCGTGCGTAACTAGGCTGAGCGTCCTATAATTTTCACATCTCGTAGCATTTGCCTTCTTTGGAATGGGGATCATAATGTTTTTCTCAAAGTCTGTAGGAATTTTACCCTGCTCGTACATGTTGAAAACAAGATTATACACCTCCTGATTAAGTTTTGCTCCTCCAGATTTCAGAAGTTCGGCTGGGATATTGTCTATACCAGGCGATTTGTTGTTTTTCAATTTTTTCAGAGCTAGCTCAAACTCTTCCTTTAATATAGGTTCACTTATGTTGTGTGCATCTACTTCTGTTTCTTCTTCCATGATGTTTTCAGCCAGGTCTGGTCCGCTGTACAGTTTTCCTATATATTGTTTCCATCTTCTTGCAACTTCATCATCGTCATCCAACATATTGCCATTTTCATCCATCACAGCCCTACACTAGTTTCTTCTGTCTCCAAAGCAATGTCTCACACATTTATAGGCCTTGTCGATATTTCCCTTGCTCATACTGTCCTCAACTGAAATACAGAGATCATCAAGGTATTTTTCGCTTACTTGTTTTGCCTCTCTGTTGATTCTGTTTTTCAGACTCTTGTATTTCTCTTGGTCTTCCTTCTTCACAAAAGTTTTTAATTTCCTTCTTTCTTCCATCATATTCAGTAGTTCATTAGTGATCCATTCCTTCCTTTTCTCTGTCCTTTCTTTTCCTATTACTTCTTCTGCTGCTTCTAAAATACCAGTTTTTATTTTTTCCCAGCTGCCTTGGATGTCATTGCAGCCCTGTGTATTTGTCTTCTTGTCTGTTTCTGGTTGATAGTGCTTCAGTGTATTTTCGTTTTTCAGGTTTGTCAAATCCCATTTACATGTACTTCTTTTTTTAATGTTCTTGAATTTTAGTTCAGTCGTCATCATAACGAGTATGTGGTCACTTTCCACATCATAGCCTGGATATGATCTGCTGTCCTTAACTTGGTTTTTAAATCTTTGCTTCACTAATATGAAGTCGATTTGATACCTGTTAATGTCACCAGGCATTTTCGAAGTATATCTTCTTCTTGGATGATGATTAAAGAAGGTATTTGTAATGCAAAGTTTATTTCTTTGGCAGAATTCTACAAGTTTATCCCCTCTTTCATTTCTTAATCCTAATCCAAAATTCCCTGCCACATCCTCTTCTTTACCTTCCCCAACAACGGCATTCATATCTCCCATGATGACAAGGTTTTCAGCTCCTTTAATTCTGCCAATTACTTCTTCAAGGTGGTCATACATCATGTCGATTTCATCATCCTCGTGCCTCGTGGTTGGCATGTATACTTGGATTATGATTGTGTCTCTTGGTTTAGTTTCCAATCGGACATAAATCATCCTCTCACTATGTTGAACAAATCCTTTTACTCTTAACCCCATCTCTTTACTGAGGATAATTCCCACTCCTGCAATCCTGGGATTGTCTTGTGCTGTTCCAGTGTGTATGATTCTGTAATCCCCTGACCAAATGTCGCCAGCGTTGGGCCATCTCATTTCTGAGACTCCCAGTACATCAATATCCATTCGTTTCATTTCCATTTTCAAGTTTTCTAGTTTACCACATTTAAGAAGTGAGTTGACATTCCATGTTGCTATCCTTCTTACATTAATGTTTTTGGATTTTGGTATCTCTTTAGTTGTCCCCACCCGGAGATCTGAATGGGGGACTATTTTACCTCCGGAGAATTTAACCAAAGAGCTTCCCATCATAAGCTGTTGATACTTGGGATACCGGCCCAGGTCTTTAATGGAGTTGTTTCCCGTAGCCTTCTCCATTCTATGCCGTTGGCCACCTTGTGGCTCCTCCGCCTTTAGGAACAGTTTCCCACCCCAAGGGCAAGAGAGTGCCCTTCCTTCTAGCCGCTCATCCGCCCTCCTAGAAGGCTGTTGGCAATTGATAGAAGGTAATCTCCTTATCCCGGGAGATATTCGCCTCAGTAGAAATATAGGTTGGAAATGGAAGACCCCTAGCCCTCGAAACCTAATAGCGTCAGGGTCGGAAAAGAATAAGAGTTGGCCGAAGGTGGCCAAATAGAAAAGATAAAAGTGAGGAGCCTGGCATAAGTAAGTGGGAGCAATGCCAGGACTCAGCTCGGGAGCCCGTGGTCGCCAGCCACGTACTCACTAGGTGTGGGTCCCTGGGTCCAGTGCCATGTAACTTCCAGAATGAGATTTTCACTCTGCAGCGGAGTGTGCGCTCACATGAAACTTCCTGGCAGATTAAGACTGTGTGCCCGACCGAGACTCGATCTCGGGACCTTTGCCTTTCGCGGGCAAGTGCTCTACTATCTGATCTACCGAAGCACGACTCACGCCCGGTACTCACAGCTTTACTTCTGCCAGTATCTCGTCTCCTACCTTCCAAACTTTACAGAAGCTCTCCTGCGAACCTTGCAGAACTAGCACTCCTGAAAGAAAGGATATTGCGGAGACATGGCTCAGCCACAACCTGGGGGATGTTTCCAGAATGAGATTTTCACTCTGCAGCGGAGTGTGCGCTGACATGAAACTTCCTGGCAGATTAAAACTGTGTGCCCGACCGAGACTCGAACTCGGGACCTTTGCCTTTCGCGGGCAAGTGCTCTACCATCTGAGCTACCGAAGCAGGACTCACACCCAGTACTCACAGCTTTACTTCTGCCAGTATCTGGTCTCCTACCTTCCAAACTTTACAGAAGCTCTCCTGCGAACCTTGCAGAACTAGCACTCCTGAAAGAAAGGATATTGCGGAGACATGGCTTAGCCACAGCCTGGGGGATGTTTCCAGAATGAGATTTTCACTCTGCAGCGGTGTGTGCGCTGGCATGAAACTTCCTGGCAGATTAAAACTGTGTGCCCGACCGAGACTCGAACTCGGGACCTTTGCCTTTCGTGGGCAAGTGCTCTACCATCTGAGCTACCGAAGCACGACTCACGCCCGGTACTCACAGCTTCTGTAAATAAAACATCTTTTGTTTGCACAAAATAAACGATATTACGACAATAACACTGTTATAAGTAACTTATAAGTGTAGAATTCCAACTCAATCGGTCATGAACTTTCCAAGATTTGCTATTAAGAACAAACGAATAGAAAATGTAAATGTTCCTAATCGCAAATCACGGATAGTTCTTGACCGATTGAGTTGGAATTCTACACTTTTGCAAAATGTAATGTGAACAGCTTTAATAGTAAAGAAGTAATAAAAAGAAATGTCCTGCCCGATGCGCCAGTTTCGTAACGAAGTAATATGTTAAAACGTCAGTAGTAGGGATATGGCAGCACCACTCCAATTTTGATATCAAATTGATATGCTAATTAATTAAATTGATCAATTAATTACCCCCACCCCGCCCCCGAGCCGCCCATCCCCGCTCCCGGGTGACATCAAGTGTTCTTCTTAGCCTGCACATGGGCCCCAGCCTCCTCTCCCCTCTCCACCCACCACCCTCCCTGACCACTCCAACAACCTACCCTATTGGTGTGAATTTCGAATTGTGGCGGAAATTTTGAATTTTGGCGGAATTTCGAATTTTGGTGGGAATTTCTTCACACCTGGTATGTGCTGGCATCACGCCCCCCCCCCCCCGACCCATGAATTGGCGGGAAATTAAAACTGACGTTGCTTTTTGTGGGACGTAAACATTTGTCCTTCTGGATGGAAAGCACAAGTGCATCCCCTAACATAATAATACCACAAGAGGCACTTGGAATTGGCAGGAAATTAAAAATGGCGATGCCTTTTCAGGGACTCAAATCCTGGCTCTACTGGATGGAAAGACCCCCCCCCCCCTCCCCGAAAACACATGGAAACTGTCTAGATGCAGGAGAGGAAGGTTGGGTTAGTGTACTTTATTTATTTTGGTGGGGAAAATTAAGTAAAGACAGGCCCTAATTATGTAATTAATCATAAATATCAGGTCTAATCACACAATTATATGTGTAGCACTACTCAAGGACAGGCTAAAATAGCAACACAGCTCAAAAACTGATGATACCATACAAGTGGTGTTAACCTGCTGGGAAAAAAATTTGCAATACCACTCAAAGCTAGTGACAGACACACTCAAACTCTAATCTTCACCCACAAGATGGCAGGAAAAAAGGCAGGGGTATAAGGCACTACCTTTAAACCAAAGCCAATACATGCTACCACAACTGGTGGAAAAAAATGCATCACAGTTCTAATTATACTTCAAAACTGCCATGAAAAAACCAGCACTCATAATGAATGGGTCATGATGCAACACATGTACTGAGGAAAGTCATTGTCCCAAAAGACTGAGCAGGGGGTGGTAACTGAACGTGTGTTCCCCTCGAGAAGCGACCACAAACTGCCGAATATCAAGACCCTCTCACGTTGCTCCTTCCCTTCATCCATCCGCCTACGAGGACGACACAGGCTTCTTCAAACAGCCAGCTCCTCCACCGTACTTTGCGCTCTACAGCCCTTCCGCCTCCGCCGAGGCCGCTAACCACCTTGAGGCGACGCTCGTCTGCCAACGCAGTAGCATGAATAGTCAACCAAACAACAGGAGATGAAAAGATGTCCACCCCAACTGCAACTTATTCATCTAAAATATAGCAATAGTGCCCCCACACTTCGCCCGCATTTTCAGAGCATAACTGTGTCCGGTGACCATCCCCAGTAGACATGCCTCCCTCGTCCCCAATAGCCCGCCCTTCTGCGATGGAGAACCATTCTTGAATCTACAGGCACACATGTGTTGCTGATAGCATCACGCTCTGTGATAGAACCCTGTCTGCGATTTGGATTCGAGTCTGTCCATGCTACGGCATACTTGCGTCGGATCCTGATTTGCAAGAAGAAACACCACTGTAACTTCTCATACTATCTTTTCTGCTACTTCATGTTGCAGGGTCAAGCTTCGGGTTGCGCTGGCCTTACACATTGTTAATGGGACAATGACAACGTGTTCCGATTTCCACCGAATGGTCAAAATGCTGTCCTGTCGCATTAACTCAGCTTGTCCTGTTTCTTCAAGAGATGCAGGTCTTAGATATAGGGCTCTCTGACTTCCGTTCAGCTTACACTGGGGCGATCGCATGTACGAAGCCGCAGAAAGGCGGGGCAGAAACAGAGGACAGTTACAAATGTAGAGGGACTGTCTAAACAATGGCGCTGGAATTTTTGCTGTATGGGATGCTTAGCAGCTAGGTCTGAAGAAGTTGACAGCTTTCGAGATATGAGAGTGGCTCGAATATGATTCACTAGTGGTTGTAATAATTAAAAGACGTCTCTACAGGATCCAACACAAGTATGCAGTAGAATGGATAGACTCGATTCCAAATTGCAGAGAATGTTTCTATTACAGGCCGTAATGCTATCAGCAACTCATGCATGCCTTAGACTCAAGCTCGCTTTTTATGCAGGGTGATGGTAACATAGTCACTACGATCGTGTTTTTAATAGCGCAGTCCTTACATGAAGTGCATGGTGTGAGCTGTATAATCCGTCTTCCCCCCATGGATTCCCATTTGACCTACCTGGTGAATGTATTCCGACTGCTGAAAAAAAAATTACTCGTCGTGCAAACTGACTCTCATGATCAATTTAATTAGTTAGCGTATCAAACTCATATCAGTGACGTGCCACCTGGTGGGTGGAGGATACGTCTAGGGCACCACAGAATGATTCTTGACAGGCATATCCTTTTTTTTTTGTTGCAGTGATATCTTTTAATGAAATTTGTCTCAAACCAACATAGGGCGAACAGTCTCTCATGATTTATTTCATAAATGTTAATATGTTATAGCATTGCATTGTTAAAACGGGACCTGCCATAATGTATAAAACAGCTAAATCCTCTTGAATTATAGCTTGTTGTTGTCGAATGTAAGATGAATGTGTTTTTTCCGACATGTAAGATATTGGCAGGAAAGATTGTATTCTCTAATGTTATTTCATGTATCTGATATGTTTGTAGTACACACGGCATGACAGTTTATTTATAGAAACTGAACACGAGAGATGCTCTCAGGTCCTGTAATTTGTTCAGTGTGAGGCTGCAGTCACTTTAGGTGGTATGCTTTCTGTTTCGCAAACAGCCAACTGTTGAAATAGCCGTCAGGAGTGTTCTCTGGAATTTAGTTGTTTTTCGAGGTGGCTCCAGTCCTTCTGAGAAATACATTTAACAGATTGCATGAAAGAGTTGCGTTGATGTTAAGTGCAATTGTTCTCTGTCACAGAATGGCGAGTTGCTGGTGCGAAGGGTGGTCGCCAGACACAGCAATGGTCTTAACATGGTGGCTAAATGTGGGGGCTGTGTCGCTATATTGTAGATGAACAAGTTGCACTTGGGGCGGCCGTCCTTTAATCTGCTATTGTTTAGTTGACTATACGTGTTATTGTGCTGACAGAGGAGCATCCCTCAAGGCGGTTAGCGGCCGCTTCGGAGGCGGAATGGATGTAGAGCGCAAAGCATGAAGGAGCAGCTGGTTGTTTGAAGAGGCCTGTGTCGTCCATGTAGCTGGATGGATGGAGGGAAGGAGGAATGTGAGAGGGTCTCGATTTCTGGCAGTTTGTGGTCGCTTCTCGAGGAGAACACAAGTTCAGTTAGCACCCCATGTGCAGTCTTTTGAGACAATGACTTTCCTCAGTACATGTGTTGCATCACGACCCATTAGTACCTTACATCCCTGTCTTTTTTCCTGCCATCTTGTAGTTAAAGGTTAGAGTTTGAGTGTGTCTGTCACTAGTTTTGAGTGTTACTGTTAAATTTTTTCCCAGTAGGTTAACACCAGTTGTAGGGTATCATCAGTTTTTGAGCCGCATAGCGAATACAGGCAATTCTTGTGTAGTGCTACGCATATAGTTGTATAATTAGATCTGATCTTTATGATTAATTACATAGTTAGTATCTGTCTTTACTTCACCTTTCCCACCAAAATAAATAAAGTACACTAATCTAACCTTCGCTACCCGCATCTAAGTAGTAGGGCAGAGTTCGTACAACTGCATTTTGTTAGTGTGCTTTGCCTACATCAGGGGCAGGTATGCATTCAGTTGCAAAACCTATTGTTCTCCTTTGATTGACAGGTACTTAACCTATTGCTCCACCTCTCCCTCCCACTCGCCTCCCCCTCCTCAGGAAACTTCACCCCACACTGCGACTGGAACACTTTCAGGTCTCTCACTCTTATCAATTTGATTGACTGCTTAATTAAAGTAATGAATTAATTAACTTCTCTCCCACTGGTAAATGCCCTCTCCTTCACAGAATATGGTGGAAAGTTCAGATTCCATCAGGACAATGCAACACACCACGGCTACCTCCAATAACCTAAAAAAATGGCGGGAAATTAGGGCACTCTGGCCAACTCCACTAACCTAAGTTATTCGACCTCCATCTCTTCTACGAATTCGCTGGAAAAGGACGCAGCCTGTGGTGGATAGGATGGACATAAGTCTTTATTTTAAATCTTTATTTAAGCAATTAGAAGCAGTGCTGTCATCAAGTGTGTTCACTCCAAGATCCAGTGTCAAACTGACCTAGTACACAGTATTGCCAACAGGGGGCACTGTCGTCCCTTCCGTGATGTAATCCAAGAAGGCGGTCCGGTGGTGGAGAGGTAACAAGAAATTCAAGGGTACATTGTTTATTTCAAAAAGTCAATTTGTGTGGGTTGGATTTCGGTTGCTCATCATTCTCTGCTGTTTGGGAACATGTAGGTCTTGTAAGAAGTAATTACATGGAGCAAACATGTTGCATAACCTAATGTATGGCACTGTACTCTTGGTGTCTTAACCTAATGTTTGGCCCTTTGTCTGCACCTAACCTATTGTTCTGTTAAGTGGTTTTCCATGTTATCCACATTTCCTTAAACTATTGTACCGCGTTTGATACCAAACTAAGTAATTAGTTATGTCCTCTCATCATTTTGTGTTACACTTTTCGAATTTCACATGCTTTTGAACGCCATTTCTTGCGCATTCTTCTTTATCATCCACCTCCTTAAACTATTGTACTGTATTTTACAAATTATGCAAATTAACCTAGTGTTATGCATTTAACCTGCTGTTCTGCTCCATGTCACCCACTAACACACACCCTTCCCTTTGCTATTGTACCACTAATACCACATTGAATGTTATACTGATGTCACATTGCTATGTAAAATAAGAACCAAGTCGACCTCTCAAAAATTGTATAGTGTCCCAGAAATAGTTAACGCTCGCTTCTGTTGGAGTTTTCGTGATATCTCAGCTTGTCTGCATGGAATTTCTTGCTCTAACAGAACATTTTTACGACAATAGCTCAGAATAACGTCGAATGCATTCTTCATCACGGTCCTAACATGGCACCCTGTCCATAATGTGTTATCCTTCCTGCTTTCAACATATGCAAACATTCTTACCACTATGCAGAGACTCCTATATCCCAGCTCAAAGAATGTCTTTTGAATGAATGAATAGAGCATTATGATTGGCTCTTATCGAATTTTCCCTCCTTATTACTGATGCCATGTGGAAGCACCATCCGCCATTTTTTTCTGTAGACAAGACTTTCAGCGCCAAAAAACTATTTTACACAGATCGCTATATTACCCCAGACAATTAAACCCTGCAAAAGTGTCATACAGATCGTCAAATGTGGAAAGATTCTTACTGAATTACACTGCTCTGCCACTGAGGACAGAAGATTATATGTTAGAGCATGAAACCGATCTACAACCCAGCAATATATCACTGCATACTGTGTCGGTTTAGTAAACATACAATTCGTATTCTGGGCCATACAATATCGCCCCTTTTACATCATTCATATAGCTATCGTCCGTCACACACTCATACATATAACACGAAAACAGACAACACTATATACTCCTCACTGCAGTAGATATTTGCCATGAGGTTGGGCAGTTATCCACTCCTGATACGTGACCAGAGCACCCTCAGAACTGTTGTACAAATGCTGGATGGGCTACTCTCAATATAAAGACGTTACTGTTTCTGGTCCCAACCTGCTTGCTTGCTTGCTTTTCTACACCCATCTCCAGACTCTGTGATTACAAGAACACGTGTATTTTCGCATGGTTTTCCATAATATTATACCAGTTTCGTGGTACTTCTTGATATCAAGCACACAGCAGTACTCTACTGATCGCTCGCGCAACATAATTCCAAAGATACAGGCTGGAAATTATTTCTCTAGAAACCGGAAACTTTAGCGTGGTGGAGCATGGTGTAAACAACTGAGTAACTAGAAGCTTATCCCGTCTGTGAAGACCTTCACGTGATAACTCGAAAAAAATAGAGGAAACTGATATTTCCACTTGCGAATACCAATGTTGGTGATGTAGCAGATTCCAAATCACCCCTATAATTTAAAAAGTCTACTTAGGTGTTTCTCATGTCTAGAGAACTAGCAAAAGTGTCTTTCACCTGCTAGATGCACACACCACAATCGATGTTCCCTCAGCTAAATAAAGGCGCGAAATGTGCAGACGCAGTTAACCAAACAATTTACGTGGTAGGGAATAACGTTCCAGCTCAAACACACGTCCATATTGAAACTTCTCAAATTTCCACGCGATTACGAAAGCTATCCAACATATACTAAGTATCAGTTTGCTATTCGGCCATCTAGAGGACGACGTGGTTAAGCCAGCTACATTCCTACACTCCAACAAGGCCTCCATTCAGAGGGCTCCTACCGTTAATGGGAATAGCGAATTATTCCCGCCACAGGTCACCGGCGCTGCATGCAAAGCTCACATAGCCTAGACAGAATCGTCCTATGAAACCGGCTACATATATATTTGATCGCTATACTTACAATTAAATGTTATGATTGCAGCCTCAGTTGAGAGACATTCGACAATGAGCAAAGTATCGGAAATACACCATGCTGACAGTTGTGGCTATGGAAATGAAATAATGTACCATTCTTATTAGCTGACATACTCTTCCCTTTGGTATCACAGTATTCCACGTCAAAGCCATACCTTACTTACGACTAGACATAGTCATTTGCTTTGCATATGCTGGAACACAAACACATACTTTATAAGCTTGATGCTCAAAGCGAACCTATCATGCATCCCCTACTACTAAGTATAATACTTTGCCAATAAATGATGGCAGACGATACGAAATAATACTGAGAGAAAATCAGCGATGGATGGACATGTCTCATAAGTTTTCTTGCTAGTGGTAGCACAGTGTCTTACAAAGAGAGGCGTAATCATCTTACAAACCGCTATATGTTAAAGAAAGAAAAACACAACTACAGTACCATCACAAGCGGTCTTGGTTCTACATGTGCACACAAGTATCCATGTTAAAAGCTATACCGGCTTTATAAATCCATGTATGATATTACTTACGAATGGTGTTGTTTTTCCAGACAAATACCGTGACACTGAATATAGACAGTGATCGCTGAACTGTATATTATTAGACCAGCAGTGCTATTATACATCATTGACGGTGCACCCTCGCAATAAAATTACCGAATTTCGAAAGTGAATTGGCTAAGGAGTGTGGTATGAAACTGGTGTTTGCAACTCCCTCACGTCGCCGCCAATAGGTATTTCTTCAGTATTTGTAACTCATTTTGTCTCGATGCCACATCAGAGGTTCTGCGATAAGTCCACTGAGTTATAGGCGACGATTGATTGAGAAGGATCACAAACAGTAGTAGATGGTGTGATCACTGAGGTCGTGAGAAATGTACACTAGTTTTTCAGATCTCTAGTGCTACACTTTCGGTAGAAATGATGTGTATGATTTGCAATTAATTCTTTCTCTTCAACCACACACCTGCGTTAAATCCTGTGGAGAAGTCCTTTAATGATTACAGCCACTAGTGAATCATATTTCTGGCAGTCTCATATCTCGAAATGAGCCGTCTTTCCCGAACCTATCTGCTACAGTAAAATTTCAACATGATGTTAGGTAGCCCCTACGCATCTTGCAACTACCCCTGAGACTTTGCTCTAGTGTCCCTGCTGCTTTGCACCTGTGATCGTTCCAATGTAAGTCGAAACTGAATAGAAGTTGGAGAAAGTTATATCTACCACCTTCTGCAAGCCGTGAAGAAACAGGCAAAGCTGAGTTACTGTGACAGAACGGTGCTTTGACCATTCGACGGAAACGAAGCATGCTCATGCAACACAAGGTACTATAATAGACAATACGGGAACTGGGGGAAGGACGTGGATTTTGCTACTGCATTGTGGGGCTTTTCCAAACTACAAGCAGGTTCCACATATCCACGTCCCTCAGGGCCCATTCACGTCTATCACCCCAATATTCTATCACCATTATTCTGTACCATCTACCAGAGAAAAATTACGTATTATAAAATCTCCACTAACTTCATTCGATAGAGAACTCGATAAGATTTTTACCGCATCTCTCTCCTCCCATACATCGAAAACAAATACCACATGCATGCAGGCATCGAGCACATGTGACGATCTTATTAACTACACAGGTATTGATCCACTGCACAGACCAGTTTAAAGTTTCATCACATGTGCTGTAGGAGGATGACCGTAAGTTGCAAGAGACGCTCCCTGTGACCCTGTGTCATTGTTTGAAACATTGTTTTTTGCTGCAGTAACACGCTTTGTACACTGCAATACGTTTTGTTTTTCCGCCACAACTTCAAGGTCTGTGTCAGGTTCTAAACTGACATTAACACCTTCTGATCCATTGCCTCTCGCAGAAAACTAGACGTTGCACAGTGTAAATCATGTTGTTACTGCAGCTACCGTAAGATGCCAACGCATACTGGACGATTTTAAATAAAAGACAGTTACAAAATAAGGAAACTGCAAGAGTTTTCCAGTGTGGTGGAGAGTAAGATGCCAACGCATACTGGACGATTTTAAATAAAAGACAGTTACAAAATAAGGAAACTGGAAGAGTTTTCCAGTGTGGTGGAGAGTTTCCTAACTGCAGTCCGAAGGTGATTGACGACCTCTAAATTTAAAATCATCTGTCACAGTGACGGAATAGCTGATGACTCTGGGTTCCATTCCAACTGATTCCTCATGCACATGATCACTGTTTCAGTGCTAGCCATCCCCAGGAGGTTTGCCCCTCCACCTAAACTCTTTCTCCAACTCAAACAAGCGATGTCAGTCAGTCATTATGTAGTAACAAGCAATGTGCCAGTGGATAGATGCGATGGAAAAGACACCGTCAATGTACTGTAATAATAAGCATCACAGTTGATAGGTTTACTGTAAACGATGGCAAATAGACACTGCTCTAAGACCCACAAAAAACAAGCTGTTGTATAAAAGCCGAACGCAGGCTATGTCACACAACTGATGCATCCTGATGGAACATCAGCAAAAAATTGGTCAAATGACCTGCAGCAACTTCTCCCTCCCTTTCTCTCTCTAGAATGCATCATCAGTCTACCATTAAATTGTACCTCGTTACAACTCCATCTCAACCGACCAATCCTTCCACTCTACGTCATCTTTAACGCAGATGCAAATAAGTTTAGAGACAGATGGTTCTCTGTCTTTCTGAAAAACGTCAGATACAGTAGTCAACTAGCGTGTATCACTGTTACATCAATAGACATGCAGTAGAATGCTGCCTTAAGGGAAAAAAGTGACTGTTTCCCTGGTTCCCCTCACTTCCATGTCGATGTTATATCGGATACCTCTACCAGTCGCATGCTTGTTCCCATGTAGAAATTGTTCTGCACCAAGCAGACGACTCACAAGTACTTCCTCAATTTCCCTGCATTTCGTTGTATATTCCATCAATAAATATGTATTTTCCGCAATTCTATCGATTTTTATGTCGGTTCTACCCATGCGATCATGACATAACCTCTCGTCCTGTCTTCTAAAATTTCTTGTAAATGTAGTACAGCCGCCCACACCTAGTGCAAATGCAATGATGGGGAGATATAGTATAGCACTGTACTCAATTGTATCCAGTCACTTCCACACGCTTATTCCACATTTGCTAAGTGTCTGGTCTGTTTCCTGTACATTTCACGCCTGAAGATCGATTTTGATGTGTGCATATAGCAGGTGAAAAACACGTTTGCTGGTTCTCTAGACATGAGAAACACCTTAGTTGACTTTTTAAATTATAGGAGTGATCTGGAATCTGCTACATCACCAACATTGGTATTCGCAAGTTTCCTCTACGTAAAGTTCTTTGCAGACAGGATAAATTTCTAGTTACTCAGTGGTTTACAGCATGTTCCACCTTGTTAAAGTTTCGGGTTCCTAGAGAAATAATTTCCAGTCTGTATCTTCGGAATTATGTTGCATGACCGATTAGTAGGATACTGCTGTGTGCTAATCACAGGGTCTGGAGATGGATGTAGAAAAGCAGGCAAGCAAGCAGGTTGGGACCAGAAACAGTAACGTCTGTGTGTTAAGGATAGCCCACCCAGCCTTTATTCAACAGTCCTAAGAGTGACTTCGGTCCACTGAGGGTGCTCTGGTCATGCATCAGGAGTGGATAACTGCCCGACCTCGCAGGAAATATCTACTGCAGTGAGGAGTATATATAGTGCTGTCTGTCTTTGCGTTATATGTACGAGCACCTGGCGGTCGATAGCTATATGAATGATGTAAAAGAGGCGATTTTGTATGGCGCAGGATACGAATTATATGTCTACTACATAGAAGCAGTATGCGGTGATATATTGTCGGGTTGGAGATTGATTTCACGCTCTAATATAAAACCTTCCGTCCTCACTGGAAGAGCAGTGAAACTGAGTAAGAAGCTTTCGGTATATGACGATCTGTATGACACTTCTGCAGGGTTTAATTGTCAGGGTAATATGGCGATCTGTGAAAAATAGTTTTTTCTGCTGAAAGTCTTTGTTTGCAGAAAGAAGGAAATGGTGGACGGTGCTTCCACACCGGCGGCATCAGTAATTCGGCAGGTAAATTTGGTAAGCGCCAATCATAATGCTCCATTCATTCATTCACAAGACATCCTTTGTGCTGGGATATACGAGTCTCTACATAGTGGTGAGAACGTTTGCATATGTTGAAAGCAGGAAGCGTAACACATGATGGACAAAGGGCCACGAGGAAGAATGCATTCGACGTTATTCTGTGCTATTTTCTTAAAAAGGTTCTGTTAAGGCAAGAATTTCCATGCAGACAAGCTGAGACATCACGAAAGCTCCTACAAAAGCATTAACTATTTCTGGGACACTATACAATTTAGGAGAGATCGATTTGGTTCTTATTTTATGTAGGCATGTGACATCAGTATAACATTGAGAACCTTGTTTGATGCACTTCCGGTGGTGTGTAGCTAAGCGTGCGCACCTCGTGGTGATGTCTCAGCCATGCTGGACAGGTAAGCACGGCTAGACCCAGCTCGAATGTCCTGTTAGGGTCGCGAGGATGAGAAAGCAGCCTGAGCTGTTATGTGAAGCAATGGAAGGGATTTCTGCAGCATCTGCAAGGTGAGTCGCTCTGCAAATAGGTGTTTGCTCCCATCCGGTTATGTCAGCAATGATGCCTAGGTGAACAAGTAATTCGAGAGTAATTTCTCAGGTGTCAAGTATGAAAGGGATGCCACAACTTCTGGCTTGCAGGACCCAAACTGACACCTTTGGCAGCTGATGGCGGCGTTGTCACTTCGCGGGGACTGCTGGTGCATCCCAACTCCTGGAGGCATGTCCAAAGTTGACGGCGTCGGCGTCGGTCATCAAGTGGTTGGATCTGTTTTTTACTAGCGATCTTTTGTTTAAACTATATTCCATCGATTTCACCACCAGTATGACGCTGTGAATTAAAAAAAAATCGGCCAGATACATGTGAAGAATATATAATTAATTAATTTGCATGAATTTTTTTATATCAATGTGGTGTTAGCAGTGCAATAGTTAAGGGGAGGGTGCGTGTGAGTGGTGACATGGAGCAGAACAGCAGGTTAAGTCCAAAACGCTGGGTTAATTTCTATAATTTTTATGTAAAACGCAGTACAATAGTTTAAGGAGGTGGATGACAAAGAAGAATGCGCAAGAAATGGCGTTCAAAAGCATGTGAAATTCGAAAAGTGTAACAGAAAATGGTAATTTGGTATCAAACGCGGTACAATAGTTTAAGGAAATGTGGGTGACATGCAAAACCACTTGATGGAACAATAGGTTAAGTGCTGACAAAGGGCCAAACATTAGCTTTAAGACACCAAGAATACAGTGCCATACATTAGGTTATGCAACATGTTTGCTCCATGTAATTACTTCTTACAAGACCTACATGTTTCCAAACAGCAGAGAATGATGAGCAAGAGAAATCCAACCCACACAAATTGACTTTTTTAAATAAACAATGTACCCTTGAATTTCCTGTTACCTCTCCACCACCAGACCGCCTTCTTGGATTACATCACGGAAAGGATGACAGTGCCATCTGGTGGCAGTACTGTGTACTAGGTCAGTTTGACACTGGATCTAGGGGTGAACACACTTGATGGCAGCACTGCCTCTATTGCTTGAATAAAGATTTGAAATAAAGACTTATGTCCATCCTATTCACCACAGGCTGCGTCCTTTTCCAGCGAATTCGTAGAAGAGGTGGTGGTCGAATAACTTAGGTTAGTGGAGTTGGCCAAAGTGCCCTATTTTCCTACCATTTTCTTAGGTTATTGGAGGTAGCCGTGGTGTGTTGCATTGTCCTGATGGAATCTGAACTTTCCACCATTTTCTGGGAAGGAGAGGGCGTTTACCAGTGGGTGAGAATTCAATTAATTGATCAATTTAATTGAGTAGTCAATCAAATTGATAAGAGTGAGAGGGGCTATTCCAATAATTCAGACTTGAAAGTGTTCTGGTAGCAGTGTGGGGTGAAGTATCCTGAGGAGGGGGAGGCGAGTGGGAAGGGGAGGTGGAGCAATAGGTTAAGTACCTGTCAATCAAAGGAGAACAATAGGTTTTGCAACTGAATGCATACCTGCCCCTGATGTAGGCAAAGCACACTAACAAAATGCAGTCGTACGAACCCTGCCGTCTATTCATCTAGACAGTTTCCATATGTTTTGGGGGGGGGGGGGGGCGGACTTGCGCTTTCCATCCAGTAGAACCAGGATTTGAGTCTCAGAAAGGGCACCGCCATTTTTAATTTCCTGCCAATTCCCAGGTGAAGGGGTGGGGTGGGAGATCAGCACAACCCTTGTACAAAGAAATTCGCACCCATTGGGCCAGTGTGTGTGTGGGGAGCAGTTGTTTCGTGACCATTGTCTGCAGTGGATGACTAACCGATCTAGTGTTGCTACTATATACAGTGCATGTGCTTGTGTTTTTGGGATCTGTGTCTCTTTGTGGTATATATACAAGTGTCTGATGGCCGATTGCTGTGTGCAAGATGCATAAATGATGATTTTGTATGGTACAGAATATGAACAGTGTATCTACTGCAGTGATATGGTATGGTAGAAGAATCGTTTGTGGTCATATAGTCTGGTTGGAAAATTCAAGCTTTCCTCGACAGGAGCAGAGCAGTGTAATTGACAAAATGTCTTAGGCGATAGTTTCCATATTTCATGATCCGTAGCCCACTTTTGCAGGGTTTACCTGCTAGTAGAATATGACTGCTGTATGTTTTTCGATCTGTACAAAATAGTTTTCCGTTAAAATTGTGGTAATTTGTCGTCTGTGAAAAATGGCAGACAGTGCTACCACACCACCAGCAGCGATTTGGCTGCTAAATTCAGTAAGAACCAATCAGAATGCTCCATTCACAAGATGTTTTATGACGTCATAGAGTCACAAGACACCTTTTATGGGGGGCACAAGTGTCTTTACCGACCGGTTAGAACAAGAGATGGGCAGAGCAATGTATCTATGCAAAGTTCCGTGATGTCTGAGAGACACATGATGTCTTTTTTGTTCGAGTGTTCAGAGACAAGTCCAAACAGACCAAACCTCCTCTGGTTCGGAGTGGTGAGACGCCTTGTCTAACCCGCTATTGTGGCTTTAGAGCATCTCCAGATCACCAGTTGTAGGAAACGGTAAATTCATGGAAAATTCCACCCATTTTTCTCGTCTGTAGGACAGTGTTTCGAATCCTGTGTGTGTGTGTGGTTTTTTTTTTTTTTTTTTTTCAAAGTATGTCATGAACTTCCTGGTTTTCCTATCTGTGCTCAGACAGTATTGTGTGCTTAGAAAAGTGAGGAAGATAAAACGTAGGAGCCTTAACATCCCTGACTCCAGCGGCAGATATAAACTAATCCCACTCAGTGTTACAGTAAAGTGATGATCACTACAGCAGATACAGGTCTTGGAAATTTTTCTCTCTCTGACTGGGCCTTCAAACAAACACATAAAACTCTAAAAGTGGTGAGCATCCTATTTAGAGTTAAAGAGATATTTGTTTATTTATTTCGAGTTGTAGGTGCAGCACTCTATGTATAGTTTGAATCTGCATGCTGCTAGTTTCGAGTGGTACTGCGAATTGTTTTAACACCAGTTGTGTGAGATCGTCAGTTTCAAGCTGTACTGTGATTTTAGAAATAAATAAACTGTGTGGAATCCACCCCTGCAAACCAATTAAATAAACAATGATTTACACTGTCTTGTACGCTCCAAACTGTTTAAACAATACCCCAATGCCTTACATTGTTCAGTGAAATGTGATTCACGATATATTAGACTAGTCACCAATTCTTCCCAGTCCAACACAGACTGGGCGAGTTTTCACGCCATTTTTTCCAGAAGGGTGGGACATCCTCTGGTGGTCGATTTCTAATTTTCGAAATAAATAAAAACTGGGTGAAACTGCTTAAATAAATACTATATTGATCCTGCCAGTCCGGCAGCTCTACACGAACTGGGCAAGTTTCCTGCCATTTCCAGGGATGGGGTGGTGATGGGGGGTGGTGGTGGAAGGAGAAAGGGGGGGGGGGTTAGAGGTGGAAGGAATGAGCGAGGGGCAGTGGTGGAAGGTAAGCACGTGCTGGCAGTGGAAAATCCATAACATCATCAAGTGGTGGGGGTATTCATTAATTTATTTGCACAACTCAATTGGAATCAGTTTGACATCAAAAGTGCACCAGAAGGAACAGCATCCTACTGTAACAGGTTGTCAAAATAAAACCTGCACTGGAGATGTTTCTTTTGTTTGAAAGTAACTGAATCAATCGATCCAGAGGTACTGTACATTTTCCAAATGCTTTCTTACACTTCTTTCTTTTTGGATCAGTTCCATGGTATATTTTTAAAATCCACTAAGTAACCCATGTTAATGTTTAGGCACCATGCATTGTACCGAAATATAGTGGGTTTTCCTTTCACGAATTGTTTGCTTCCCTGTCTGCATAAATACTTGATCATTCTCTCATCATCTGCATCTTGTTCAGGTTGAAAGTGGAGAGAAAACACTTTTTACGATATGTATTAACGAACGAAGTTTCCACATTTTATCAGTTACATTTAATTGTGTGTTATCATTTGAGTCAATGAATCTCATAATTGTTTCAAATCTGTCTTCTCTCATCATGTAGTGTAGTGTTTCATTTCTCATGGCCAACCACGAATACCAGTAACATCTTCTGCTAGAATTAGAATTTCTAGAAAATCTTTTATGTATTCATTTGTTAGTTTGAGATCTGGGCGTTCTTGAACAAAACATATTTTCCAGAATGAGATTTTCACTCTGCAGCGGAGTGTGCGCTGATATGAAACTTCCTGGCAGATTAAAACTGTATGCACCGACCGAGACTCGAACACGGGACCTTTGCCTTTCGCGGGCAAGTGCTCTACCGAAGCACGACTCACGCCCGGTCCTCACAGCTTTACTTCTGCCAGTATCTCGTCTCCTACCTTCCAAACTTTACAGAAGCTCTCCTGCGAACCTTGCAGAACTAGCACTCCTGACAGAAAGGATATTGCGGAGACATGGCTTAGCCACAGCCTGGGGGATGTTTCCAGAATGAGATTTTCACTCTGCAGCGGAGTGTGCGCTGATATGAAACTTCCTGGCAGATTAAAACTGTATGCATCGACCGAGACTCGAACTCGGGACCTTTGCCTTTCGCGGGCAAGTGCTCTACCGAAGCACGACTCACGCCCGGTCCTCACAGCTTTACTTCTGCCAGTATCTCGTCTCCTACCTTCCAAACTTTACAGAAGCTCTCCTGCGAACCTGGAGACGAGATACTGGCAGAAGTAAAGCTGTGAGGACCGGGCGTGAGTCGTGCTTCGGTAGAGCACTTGCCCGCGAAAGGCAAAGGTCCCGAGTTCGAGTCTCGGTCGGTGCACACATTTTTAATCTGCCAGGAAGTTTCATATTAGCGCACACCCCGATGCAGAGTGAAAATCTCATTCTGGAAACATCCCCCAGGCTGTGGCTAAGCCATGTCTCCGCAATATCCTTTCTGTCAGGAGTGCTAGTTCTGCAAGGTTCGCAGGAGAGCTTCTGTAAAGTTTGGAAGGTAGGAGACGAGATACTGGCAGAAGTAAAGCTGTGAGGACCGGGCGCGAGTCGTGCTTCGTTAGAGCACTTGCCCGCGAAAGGAAAAGGTCCCGAGTTCGAGTCTCGATCAGTGCACACAGTTTTAATCTGCCAGGAAGTTTCAAAACATATTTTGTTGATTCAGTGATGACAAATTTAATGATGTCATCATTCGAAAACAATTCAAAGCACTGAACTGAAAACAATCTTCTGTATTTACTATAATCACTGTCAGGAAATGTAGCGTTATCATTTTGCAGACCCTCAGTTCTCCATTTATGATTATGTGTTTCATGGTCTGTAGTTTTCCTGTATCTTCGGAATTGACATTTTCTGGTTTATCATCGTCAGAGGACTGAGTCTCAAGTTCACCACTTCACCTGGTAAAACCTCTTCTGCACCTGTTTTTGTTGGTGAAACCACTTGGCCCAAGATTATTTTTCCATCCCCATCTTCACCAGAATGTTCATCCGACACCACATTACCTTCAGAAGGCCCAATAAATATTTCTGTTGCAATTTCTTCCTCCTACTCCGCAAGAACAGCCAGGATTTCATGTACAGGCAGGCTTCTGAGAAAGGAGGAATTATTATATTGAGTGTTCTGCCTAGCATAACTGCTTTGCAACACAGAATTGAAAACTGCATTTTGTGGCTAACCTGTATAGTAAATAAAATTATAATAAGGTGTCATTCCACGTGAAGTGTCCTAGGGCCCCCAGCTCGACCATATTTAAATTTGATGAAATTTGTACAGGATGTACAAAAGAGCTAGACTCTTTCTTCTGGGTATAGTGGTACAACTTTGTGTGCTCTACACTCAAATGTTGCACGTAGAGTTCAGAAAGCAATGTATTTGGCATATTCTCATTTCAAAGTGAGCAACAAACCTCGACGCGAGAAAATTGCCCCATAGTTTAACGAGGCATAAGGCGTGGAGAAAGCGCGCTATGGACCTGGTCTGTTGCCAAACTACTGTCTGCTGGGTGTTTAGCATATCACAGATTTGGGCTTGGCTTGAGCAAATTTGTTAAAAAACATGAATGTATCAAATGTTTTCAAAGTCATGTATCTTAAAATGAACACCTACCACATCCCATTCATTAACACCATTCAACAGAGCGCATTTCATTCTGTTAGAAAAACTTATTTTCATTTTGGTGTCTCTTTGGTCATGGTGCAAAAATGTTGCTTAAAATGTGGAATTTTGTCGATAATATCTTCATTGTTTAAATATTCATTTTACTGTTTATTCGGTGATTTTAAACCTGTTTGTGACAGGTTCATTGCTAAATTTAACCATTTAACTGTACTAGAGACTGATACATAATTTTTGGGAAGCTGAATGCTTATTCATTTTATTTCTTTTCTTTATTTAGGACTCGACAATTTGATTTTGTTGTATGAAGCATATCAAGTTGTTGCTAAAATTGAAGAACAAGATCAAGTTAATGTATGAAGTTTTGGAAATACTAATTCCCCATGCCATTTAACGACATACAGTGCCTTAAAAGGACTGAAAGCTGTAAAGCAACTTTCCTTAGAAGAACAAGAAGAATTACTTACTAGACAGAGTGGTTTACACTCTACTGAAAATACTCAACTATGCTTCCGAAGCTTAACTCCTAAAAAGATTTGAATTTTTGCAAAGATCATGCTGTAACCCATTTGGCAAGAAAATCCACACTGCACCAAAAAGCTAGCGCTCAATCAACATAGAAACAACTGACCTAATAAAGAGGATAACCATGTCTGATATTAAACCAGGCCAAATAACGTGCCTTTCCTGTAGAAAAGAATTTAATACACTGAAATATTCACAAATGGACGTTACATATTAGGTGAAGAAGATGAGACTAATGTTGGTCACAATTTGAATACAAACTTAACATCTGTTGGAATGTCACCATTAAAATTTCAATGAATTGGTGCAAGGGATACAAAAGGATATGCAAAGAGCAAAATACATCAAGTAGAAGGTGCAGTTATTAAGAAAATTGCAGAAATTGGAGGACTTGATCCCAGTGAATTGGAGCAACCATCCACAAGCAAGCAATGCTTGACTTGTTCAGATTACATTGAGCTGATCCAAGACGAAAGAAAAATTACTTATATCAAATAATAACGAGAAAATTCAAATTTTGACCTTAGTTGCCCAAAGCTGGTCTATCAAACAGATTATGAAACAATTTTGTGTTTCAGAAAGAATGGTAAGGAAGGCTAGAAAGTTAAAAGCTGAACAGGGAATATTGACACAGCCTAAAGGTAAATGTGGCAAAAAGCTTTCTGAGGATGTGAAGGCAAGAGTCATAGAACATTTCTATGATGAAGAGTTTAGTCGGATTCGTCCAGGAAAAAAGGACTGTATTACTGTTTGGATGGATGGAGAAAAGACTAAAAAACAGAAATACTTATTACTGAGCAACTTAAAAGAAATGTTTGTTGTGTATCACAATAAAAACAGACCCGAAATTGGATTTTCCAAATTTTGTAAATTAAGGCCAAAGTGGTGTGACTGTAGGCACAGCTGGTTCCCATTCAGTTTGTGTCTGCACAATACATCAAAATGTGAAACTAATGTTGGCACATAGCCCAATAAAAGATGATTACAAAATTTTACTGAGCAAAATTGTCTGTAATTTGGAAACAAAGGATTGCATGCTTCGTCACTGTGAAGCATGCCCAGAAACAGAAGCTCTAAATGAATATTTGGAAACCACTTTTGTTGCAGATATTGATCCTGAGGATACAATTCAGTTCAAACAATGGACTCGCACTGACAGAGATACATTTGAAACCAGAGTAATGACAGTTGAAGAATTCATTGAACTATTAGTTACAAAACTGTTGGCCCTTTCTACTCACCACTACATTTAAAAGCATCAGAGCAAGCATTTGCAGTTCACTAAAGAAGGTCTCAAACCAGGAGAATTGATTACAGTAATGGATTTTGCAGAAAATTACTCCTTTATTGTCCAAGACGCAGTGCAGGGTTTCCATTGGGAAAACAATGAAGCTACAATACATCCATTTGTCATTTACTACAAAGGTAATGACGACCTAAAGAGTGTCAGCTACTGCATAATCTGTGACTGCCTCTGACATGACACAGTTGCAGTGCATGTGTTTTTAACGTACTTGATCCAATGCCTTAAGTGCATTTTTAAAGAAATTACACATATTCATTATTTTAGCGGCGGTTCTGCAACACAGTACAAACATTTTAAGAGCTTCCTAAATCTTTGCCATCATCAAAAAGAGTTTGGCATTACTGCAGAATGGAATTTTTTCGGAACAAGCCATGGGAAATAACCATGTGACTGAATTAGGGGCACAGTTAAGCGTTTATGAGCAAGAGCCAGCCTTCAACTCCCAATTGATAACCAAATCTTAACACCAACTGATCTGTTTGAATATTGCAAAAAAAAAAGTTCATGGCATTGAATTTATTTATATTAAAAAAGAAATTATTGAAGATGCAAAAACTGATCAAGAGAAACGTTTTGAGGATGGATGTGCAGTGTCTGATGCAAGAGACCATCACCATTTTGTGCCAGTTGATGAAAAGCGACTTAAGATTCACTGAGTATCAAATGATACATTGTACTTTATAGCAAATGTTAGCCGACATGCTAAAGTTGCTACTAAACATGTTGTCATTAATGAACTACAGCCTGGCCAGTTTGTTTCTTGCCCTTATGATGGAAAATGGTGGATAGGAAATATCTGTGAAGTTTCATGTGAAGAAAAAGATGCCTAGATTAATTTCATGTGTCCTCATGGAGCTGCTCAATCATTTCATTGGCCTACTAGAAGAGACATAAGCTGGATCCCAGAACAATAGATAATTGCTGTGACACCAGTCCCAGCTACTTCAATGATGGGGCGGCAATACACTTTGCCAGAAGCAATAGTTTTGGACATCAGAAAAAATTTAAAACATTTAACAATTGAAGGATTCTGTATTACGACTTGGGAACCACAGAGAGACCCAAAAAAGCTTGTGAACCTGCTAGATACTCACATTCAGACTTGGGACCAACGTAAGGGTTTTCCGAATTACCAAAAAAGTCAATAGTTTAGGCGAATTTTTTCCAGCTTACCCAAAGAGACACCAAAGTGAAAATAAGTTTTTCTAATAGAATGAAATGTGCTCTGTTGAATGATGTTAATAAATGGAATGTGGTAGGTGTCCGTTTTGAGATACATGACTTTGAACACGGGTATATTTTGATACATTGACATTGTTTAGCAAATTTACAGGATGATAACACAGTAATTAAACACACAAGCTATGCCACAATTTGTGATATACTAAACACCCAGACAGACAGTAGTTTGGCAAAAGACCAGGTCGATAGCGCACTATCACCACTACTTATGCCTCGTGACAATATGGGGAAAATTCCTTGCGACATGATTTGTTGCCCACTTTGAACTGAGATTGTGCCAAACGCATTGCTTTCTGAACTCTACTTGCAACATTTGTGTATAGAGCACACAAAGGTCTACCACTATATCCAGAAGCAAGAGTCTAGCTCTTTTACATTAGGAACAGTGGAATGCCAAACTTGACGATTTCTTCACGACTTTTGGGTCCTCACGAAAATAACTCTAACACCTCAACCAAGTTACAAGTGAGCCTGAAACTTTGCATATGTTCATGTAGGTGCATCCTGTAAAATTTTCATCAAACTGGGACACTTGACATTGAATGACCCTAAGGTAAAAGTTTTAAAATTGTTTTATATAATGCGACAGAAAATAATACTCATTTCTTATACCAAGACATAATCTTATTCAGTTTTGATAATTGAAGCACAAGACACTGTCCTCTTCCTGCTTTCTACTAGCGAACACCCGTATAAATGTCAACAATAGAGCTTTCTTATCTCAGAGACATACAAAAATAGGCATTCCAAACGCATCCATTGTCGCCAACATGATAAAACTATGGCAGAATGTTTCGTGACATATATGTTACGCTAGGCAGAAACAGTTTAAAGGAAGACATCGAAGCAGTGAAGAGGCGGACTACTACATTTGTTACTGGTAGGTTCGGACAATACAGAAGTATTACAGAGATACTTCTGCAATAAAAATGGTAATCACTGGAGGCAAGGCGACGTTCTTTTCGAGGAGCACTACTGAGAACATTAGAAAACCGAATTTTGAATCTGACTGCTGAACGATTCTACTGCCGCCAACGTACATTTCGTGTAAGGAGTACGAATATAAGATTAGGGCTCGTACAGATGTAAATAGACAGTGTGGGGATCGAGATGTTACGTACGGTAATATCGAACCCGACATTAAGTATTCGCTCGTTTGTAATGAATTATCTTTATTTTGATCATGTCGGTACAAACACATCCGCTCGAATACAGAGTTCGGAACACACTGAGATCAACAGTCTTCAAAGAAGTTCGTTCTGAAAGATGAGGCGGACGACTGTTGCAGTCGATAACCGTCACAGAGCCCCGCCGGTAGTGCGGAGCACGGTAAGGATGATGAGAGGCGTGTGATGTGGCAGGCGCTAGTGCGAGGCGCGATCGGGCCGTTTCTCGATGTCTCGGTAGGCACGCCCAGCGGAGGGAAAGAGGCGCGGAAGGCGTCCGCAGGTTGACCGTGCCATGCTGCTGATGGCACGGTGGAAGCTGAAGGCGGCGGCGTGTCGGTGGGGAGAACATCGTCGCGCCGAGGCCGTGCGGCGCAGCGGGGTTTTGATCCGATCAAAGGCGCGGAGTGCGTCGAAGATGCGATGCGATGTATTGCCAAAGTATTTGCCGGCGAGCGCCGCGGTAAGTGCAACGTGTCCGCTAACAGTTTGTTATTGGCCGTATGACATAAAGGAACAAGAATGCTGTGGCTTAACAGGTTGCGTAAGAGATGCCGCATGAGCAAGACTCGCGGTAATGACGGAGTTATAGAGGCGCTCGATGTCACAGCGGGGGAGAAATCACACGACTGAGCTGGCCGGCGGATGACTTCGGTGTAGACGGGAGCGTCACCTCAGAGTCCGTGGACGGTGAGTTTGTTACAGCGGTAGATGGCAGGATGTTCCGAGCGGAGTTCACAGTGTCGGTGTTTTGATGTGCGAAACAGCCGTGATCGAGGGTTGAGGGGCGTGGCCGTGAGCACTGTGCATTAGGCGGTGGAAGGCGGACGTGATCGGCGAAACCGTGGTCGGAGCAGGAAGGCGATGAGACGTAATGTGAACGTGAAGAAGTCGAATCGGCGGATGAACTACTGGTCCGTGGCGGAGAGGCGTGTGTGCTGTCGCTGTCAGCGCTGCTGTCGAGTCGTAAGGCTGCAAGCTGCTCGCACGAAACTGCTGCACGGTTATGCCGTGGTACAGAAACAAAGTGTCTGGAACTACCGAGGAAAGTTGGCAGCGGCGTAAATAAGTTGCTTGTATCACATCAGTAACGTAGAATTTCCACTTGAGGCGGCGTGATGATGACAGTTGTGACATCTGGGACATAGATCCATGATCGTGATCGTCAGGGTATTAGATGTTGCTGGTAGTAACGGCGAAGGATCGTCAGCAGTCGGAGGCGGAACAATGACAGGAGCATCTCGTTGCATGTCGTGCTCGGTCGGTGTCCGCTGCAGCATGTGCAACTAATCTTGTACCAGTAAGTTGTATGTCGCAATTTGCTCACGTAGCTGTTGCAGTTGTTCAGGCGAAAATGTATGTCGTGAAGCAGTCTGCTGTGTATCACTGAGTAAGATGGGATCGAAATCAGAAACTGTCTCTATCAAAGGGTAACCTGACTTACAAGACAAGGTCGGCGGCACAGTATTGACGTAACAGTTCGAGTAGAAGAGATCGTGTGTGCGATCGCGAATGTGAAACTCAGTACTCGGCCGCGGCGGAGTGAGAACACGTTCACTGCTGTATGAAGCACTGGTACGGCTGAAATCGTCTTCTGGGGTGTGTGAACAAGTTGCGGGCGCGATCGAGTAGTGAACGGCCGGGCGGTAAGCGTGCGTAGTGTGGCGAGTTGTTGACAAGATGCGGGTGCGGTAGCCGTGGCGGGCTCGCATGTCGCGCAGCTGTTGGTTTTGACTGGGTCGAGGACAGTGAGCCCGCAGGCGGCGGCCGTGAGGTCGCTCGGGTGCTGCGTAGAGGGAGGCGTGGTACGTCCAGTGTTGCACTGAGGAACAGCCGCCATTGTCGTCGGTGTATTGGTGCATTGTCGTTGATCGGTAGGATGTCTTTGATGAAATTGTTCCTGTGATGTTGGTGACAGGCCCTGAATTAAAGCGGCTTTCGCTCTGGTGTACAAGTGCGGAAAAGCTGCGGAAAAGTTGGCGCGAACATTTGAACTCTGGAAGACGGTCTGTGCGGAAACCGGGTCGAAAGAATTTGCACGCGGCGCGGAAGATGCGGTAGTCGTGACGGGCGTTTGTGAATTCGACCAGGCATGCGATTTAGCCGTAGTTCGGAGTTCGTGCGAACTGGGTTTTGCAACATAGTCCCCGTTTGTTGCAGTCCATTGTTTCGCATGATTGTCCGATGTCGAAGCAGTGCACAAAGTTAATTCATTACACAAAAGCAAGTCAAGGTAGTCCAAATTAATCGGCGAAGGAGCACTGCACTGTCCGGAAGTGAAATTACCGACGCGTTGAGCGGGTTTCGACGGACGACGTGTACGCCTCGGTCGCATTGGCGATGTGTGAGAAGGTGACGAAAATTACCAAAAAGCACGATTCACACAAGAGTCGGGAATTTATACACTAATTACACTTCTTGTACACTGCATCCAGGTGCAGCGCGATGTGAAGTCGATGGTCGTAGAAATCCGACAAAGGGTTGCTGCATTATTTGTCCATGGCGATGTTCCAGTACACATTTCTGGCGTCGTAAGCGGCGTTCGTGAGCGTCGGGGTCACCAGTGTGGGGATCGAGATGTTACGTACGGTAATATCGAACCCAACATTAAGTATTCGCTCGTTTATAATGAATTACCTTTATTTTGATCATGTCGGTACAAACACATCTGCTCGAAGACAGAGTTCGGAACACACAGAGATCAACAGTCTTCAAAGAAGTTCCTTCTCAAAGATGAGGCGATCGACTCTTGTAGTCGATAACCGCCACAACATGATACTACCAGACATATGGGAGCAGGGACAAGATTCGACTGAATATATCTACATCTATATACATACTCCGCAAGCCACCGTATGGTTTTTAGCGGAGGGCACCCTATATCACTAATTTTATATTGTCGTGTTAAACAAAAGACACCATTTCGTAGCATGAGTTTTATGCCACACGTGAAGATAATTTGCCATTATGTTGGGGAAAATTGATACTTTTATATATGCAACGAAGAAGGAAAACCCAAATTTGTCATAGGAAAGAGAAATATTCTATTAACAAAAGTAATGTTCAGTTCCTACAGTACTTCAATAACTTTAGTGACAATTTTTGTCCTGGATCCAAAATTATATTGAAAATTTTGTAGCCATTAAATTACCAAGAACTTTCGAAATACAATCTGAATTTGCTAAGATCAAAGTATCGTTTTCAGTGATTAAAATGGATCGTCCAAACAATCGTTCGTTCTTGAGAGAAGGTTGACTGAGATACCTCTTTACGGACTTGAGATTTGAAAAAAACAATTTCGACACATGTAACGTGTTGAAGTCGTATTGCATTTCTTGTTAAGGCGGGCCTTGAGTGAAATTTGAGCCCAATTAGATGGGGACACATTCTGAAATCTTGCATTTCAAATACATTTATACCATATAGAACAAGTAATATTGGTAATTTCGCCTCAGAAACATTAGTATACGCTCAATAATAAACGCCTGATGCCCTGAAGTTATCAAACAATAGTAATGTAAAAAAATTAACCGTCACATAGCAGCCACAGAATCTATTACTCTTTATCTTTACTGCTCCTCTATGTAAACGTATCTATTAATGAAATAAAAAAGAATTCTGTTGTTTCAAGACAAATGAGGCCTTGAGCGCTTCACCTGTTACTGTTTCTACGAGTATTTCATGAAAGGCGGACGCGGACTTCCTGCGCTCCGTAATCTGTGTTTTATAATTTGTGGAAAATATTCTGTAAATGTGCTAATTGCCTTCTCAATCAGAGAACATATATGTTTACGTAATTAATTACGACCAGGCACCATCAAGAGGACATTAATCTCAAGTATTGCCTGCGTGCAAAGCTTTTGTTAATAGGCCGAGCTATTGTAACTGTAATATAAAAAGGTACGTAGCATTAAAAATCCTGTGTTATATGAAGTGTGCTTATTTAGACAAATTATCCATAAGTATCTCCATCTCCTCATTACTTGTGTGTTAATCAGTTTGTATCAGTTTAACTCCAGAACTTACGATCACGCTGATTGGCCGAACGCAGCATTGAGGCAGGAGGAACATTATCGTTTTCCTGTCATTTCTGAATCAATCCTTTTTTTAATTGTGTGGTGTTGTTTTTCTTTTAAAGTCAGTAAATCTTTTGGCCCCGTAGTGTCAATCCGGGTATGACTGCATCGCGGTCATAAAAAGCGCGGAAATGATAATGTTTCTTCCTAGCAATCTCAAATAAAATAATCTGCTGCTCTATGTCCAAAGAATGTCAGGTATTAAAAAAATATTGATGAGGTGAAATAATCATTACAGTGACTTGTTAGTATATGACAATACAATCAATCTCTGATTCTGTTGCCAAGTTACACACAAAATTTCATTATTATATTTTTTATAACACTACAAACAGTATTTCATACTGACGTCAATGGTGGTTCGTAACCAGACATTCATTATCATCTGAGAAACGGGTGGTTTGCGGATTCACGTTTACCAGGAAATTCTGGCTACTGTAATCATATACTTTCACCTGTTTCCGTTTTCGCTACTAGTTGTGGTACACGTTGTACACAAATTACGCACCTGGATAGCTCGGGGCCCCTCTCAGCTTGGCTCCCCAAGCGGCTACCTGTGTCGCTTGGGCCCTAAACCGGCCCAGCCTTCTCACGAAGTCTGCTCGCGTGAAGCAACCTGTCGGAACCTCCCAGTAAAAAGTTTGAAGAACCATCTCTAAGTGAGGTATTTAGGAATATGCTACTACCAGAAATATGGGAGCAGGGACAAATTCGACTGAATATATCTACATCTATATATATACTTCGCAAGCCACCGTATGGTTTTTAGCGGAGGGCACCCTATATCACTACTAGTCACTTCGTATCATGTTGTGGCGGTTATCGAGTGCAAGAGTCGATCGCTCATCTTTGAGAAGGAACTTCTTTGAAAACTGTTGATCTCAGTGTGTTCCGAACTCTGTCTTCGAGCAGGTGTGTTTGTACCGACATGATAAAAATAAAGGTAATTCATTATAAACGAGCGAATACTTAATGTTGGGTTCGATATTACCGTACGTAACATCTCGATCCCCACACTGGTGACCCCGAGCCTGCTATTTGGTACATGTCCCACAGATTCAGTATAGTAACCGGAACCGGATACGACCAGGAGGCGCTGGCCGACCAACCGAGGGCATCAACAGAATGACAAGACCAGAGAGTAAACCAAACCGAGAGCCTAGACGTAACAATATCTGGAACGAACAAAATCTGCGTACAAGGAACGATGCGAGAGCACTGTCGGAACGCGACCGAGGCCCGGACCGATGCGCTGCTAGATTGAGATCGCGGCCGTGAGCGGCGATAGGCTGGCGCGTGGCGCGTCGCCCACGTCTAGCGCTGAGGCGGCGGCAGCAGCGCTCGCAACCGCTGGCCAGTGCTCGCCAATCTAGGTCCGTCCGTTCTGGCGGGCCTTTCAACTCGTCGTGCCGGAATATCAGACTTGAGCAATGTTATGGGACCGGTCACTCGAATGTTTTGTAAGCAGTCTCCTTTGTAGATTGACTGCATTTCCGTAGCATCCTGCCAATGAACTAAGAAAGTCTGCCTCCTGCTTCACTTGTGACTGAGCCTATGTAATCTTTTCACTTCATGTCCCTACTCAGTGTTACACCCAAGTACTTGTATGAGTTAATTATTCCAGTTATGATTCAATATTGTGTTCATATTACGCAATTTTTTATTTTTACTTTTTATTTTTTTGTGGAGTTTACAACTTCACATTTCTAAACATTTAATGCGAATTGCTAATCTTGGTCTCCTTTTGAAACCTTACCAAAATCTGACTGAATATTTGTGCAGGTTTTTCTGACAGTATCTGATTATAGATCTCTGGCATTATCTCTGAAAAGGCTCAGGTTACTATTAACATTGTAGTAAGGGCCACAGCATTGTTCCCTAGGGCATACCTGAAGTTACTTTTATGCGTACCGATGACTCTCCATGCAAGATAACATTTTATGTCCTTTCAAGGAAGATATCCTCTAATCAGTAACAACTTTTGTTTGATACACCGTATAATTGTACTTTGGTCAATCAACTTTGGTGACATACAGAGTCATATGTGTTTCAGATCTCAAGAAATATTAATCTATGTGACTGCCTTAAATCGTTCACATTACCAATGTTTTCACAACAAATACACTTCTTCCACTTACATTCAGGCACGAATCCCAAACAGGAGTTTGGGAAGGGGTAATAGTGGGGTGACACCCCACCTCCCATGTTGTTTTTTGTAGTAGGGTTTAATATTTTTACATACACGGACTGTAGAAAACTTAAGGGAAATTTTAGATTTCTAAGAAGAATTTTATTTACTCACCTGTATCAGTGTTATCCTCTTAATAATAGATAACTGTGCTGGAGCGGTGGCGTTACAATTCGCGAGTACATACTTCGTGAAGGCCCTGGATTCGATCTCAGGTTGTTCTTTTATTTTAACTGACTCAGTTATAATTCTGTACACTAAGTTTTACGTATACTGTTTACACTGCATCGCTAAGTATATTTTTAAGGTCTTACCAAAGAACTTGATCTATAAATGTATACACAACTATCCGAGTACATCACACACATTAAATCCCTAATAAATCATAATGAACCATGAAATTTAACAGATATTTGATGTTGCGAATGTAATGTATCAGTAGTCAGTGTTAAGGCCAAGCGTTTCAATTAATCTAAATAATCTATAAAAGTAAAGCAAACAAAATTTTTGAAAAGATAGTAAAACGTTTGGTGTAATGATTTGTCTAAGAGTATGAAACAAAAATTATTTGGGAAACGTTTGGTGCACCTCATTTTCTGTTCATGATGTCGAACATCATTGAAAGGCATGTAGAAAGTTTCTCAGATCTACTTATTTCTTTTACACAAATCATTTCATATAACAGTTGACTGATTTGTTTCATTTTTTATTTTCAAACTTTATTCAGAAAGCATTATCTTACTGACTCCTCTTTTGCCTTCCTAACGAACTTGTTTCGAAGAAAGCCTTTTTGACATTTAAATACTGCAGCCAGTGTATCTTTTTATGTCCAAAGTAGCTAGGCCTTGAACACATGAAGTTTTTGACACTTCATTTACATAGCTTGGCAGCATCTTTTCGTGGAATATTACAATTTTTCCTCAACTTATTAATTAAGTTTTCGTTAAGTATCCTGATAACTTTGCGAGGGGTCGGGACAAGCAGTGTACTTAACACAAAATTCTTCTAGAATCTTCATATGGAAATGATACTCTAATCCCCCTATTTTCTATCTCTGACTTTTGCTATTGCACGTGGATTAAGAAGAAACTGACTGTAATCGACCCTGCAAGTGGAGTAGAAAAGAGTTTGGCATCTCCAATAATTTAATTTCATAGAAATTAATCTGATAAAGGAAAGTTTCATTAACGTAGTGAGAAATGAAAGGGTTGCTCTACCGATCTACATAATGAAAGTTCTGTCCAAAATAACAATTTGATTTATTATGACTAAATTCAAAATAATAAACAAAACACATCCAATTTGATACTCAAATAAATGCTGTGAAGGTGAAGTTGTCCATAAACTAACTTGTGACATTTATGTGGTGTGTGGAGCCAATTCCTCGCAACTCAAATCTCAAGAGAAACACCCAGCCAACCCAACAGTAGTGAGAACTCAAGACAGAAACACGTTAGAAAGGATGGGAACAGGCGCGCTCTGCCGAGCTCTGATTATCACATACCAAAATTCCCTAATCTGCCGGTGCTGCGGACATACATTACCAAGCAGTCTTCTTAACTGCAACGACACGATCTGGCGTACCGGAGGCAATGGCTGGTTTCTTCGACGTCCTGTCGTGGTGATGATAATGTCGTGAGTATAGGCCAAAGCAAATTATCCTGGTCTGGTTGTTCCAGACTAAACACTTCCTAGCAATACAAATGCTCCTCTGCTGGAGAAAAGCAAAGTCACACAGTAACTCCGATACAGTCAACTTTAGCCAAAACTGCTCAAGACGGACAACATAGGCCGCCTGTGCGCAGAACGCTCAATCACCAACTGTGCTCGGAAAGTTACATTGAAGTCGAAACTTTAGCAACTTAGTCAAACAGTTACAATTAAATGAAAGTATATTACCCAGCCAATGGAAGGCAGGTTGTCCAGAGCAGCGAGAGCTCAGTCTTGTAACCTACTCCAAGACTCCATACCACCAAGAGCACCCATACAGGCCGAACACAGAACATTACCGCCCCCATCACAGTGGCCGTGGTTAATCGTGCCAATCAGCAACTCGAAAACTGGTGGAAAAATTTCACTCTATTGCCGAAGCACTACTATTCCACCAATGGAGATACTTGGCGCCAATTTCTGGGCCAATTTTGCTACGTCACGGAGCTCTCCCCTGATCAAGCCAATCACAGTTATGGTTTTGCAGAAAACGCGGGAATTTGTCCGCCAAGACTGCCTGGGAACACAAATAATTCCTGTTGTGTCTAGACAAGACAGCCTAGACACAATGAGAGGAAGCCGAAAGGCACGCGCTTAAACTCACGCAGGCTGGCGTGAGGTCTGAAACAGGATACGTAATGAATGCTATAAAGAAAAGTACGTAGCTTCTGGAATACTTAACTTTAATCCACATTTGTAGAACATCGATTTTGATGATACATTAATAGAATCTCAATATCAATTGAATAGGGCGCCTTGCTAGGTCGTAGCAAATGTAGCTGAAGGCTATGCTAACTATCGTCTCGGCAAATGAGAGCGTAGTTGTCAGTGAACCGTTCCTTGCAAAGTCGGCTGTACAACTGTGGCGAGTGTCAGGACGTCTCTCTAGACCTGCCGTGTGGTGGCGCTCGGTCTGCAATTACTGAGAGTGGCGACACGCGGGTCCGGTGTATACGAATGGACCGCGGCCGATTTAAAGGCTACCACCTAGCAAGTGTGGTGTCTGGCGGTGACACCACATTCCTCCCCCGCAAATCGGCGAACGGTGGTGTTATAAGGCTTCCGCCCGCCGTGGGGAGGACCCCATGTTGACGTATGCGACGAGGTGGGGAGCCTAACAACAGGCAAGGCTGTGCCACCCACACCCGGCCATTCGGTCCGAGGGGAGCTAGGAAACGCCTGAAAACCTAGTCCAGGGTGCACGTCAACATGCGGTGTATGCGCCCGTAAAGAGACAGGAGGGGCCGAAGATTCGACCTCCATCGGGGCGGGGCAGCCGCCGGTTGAAGACGACATCTGGTCCGGAGCGGGCAAAAATTCCATGTCGGAGGACAGCTGGTCACGGGAAGCAATCGGCGGCGCGTGACCCAGGGAGGCGCTTGGCGGCTGCAGCGAAGCGTCCTCTGCGGGCGTCGCCGGCGGGAGAACAGGCGGCGGCGGCGGCGGCGGCGGCGCGTCGCCATGTGGCAAAATGGATGGCAGCGTCGGTAACACCTGGGGATGAGGCGAGCCAGTAGATGGGTCCCCAGGGCGCTGACCGCACGGCACCGTCACTGAAAGCAGATGGGGAGCGGCAGAACCCGTGCGACGACAGAGGCACAGCTGATTGAGATGCCGACGCACCTCACCAGTGGCCCCCAACACCAGATACATAGCGCGGCCGAGGCAGCGAAGAATGCGCCCTGCGAACCAACGCCGTGAACCTCGATAGTTGCGATAATACACTCCTGGAAATGGAAAAAAGAACACATTGACACCGGTATGTCAGACCCACCATACTTGCTCCGGACACTGCGAGAGGGCTGTACAAGCAATGATCACACGCACGGCACAGCGGACACACCAGGAACCGCGGTGTTGGCCGTCGAATGGCGCTAGCTGCGCAGCATTTGTGCACCGCCGCCGTCAGTGTCAGCCAGTTTGCCGTGGCATACGGAGCTCCATCGCAGTCTTTAACACTGGTAGCATGCCGCGACAGCATGGACGTGAACCGTATGTGCAGCTGACGGACTTTGAGCGAGGGCGTATAGTGGGCATGCGGGAGGCCGGGTGGACGTACCGCCGAATTGCTCAACACGTGGGGCGTGAGGTCTCCACAGTACATCGATGTTGTCGCCAGTGGTCGGCGGAAGGTGCACGTGCCCGTCGACCTGGGACCGGACCGCAGCGACGCACGGATGCACGCCAAGCCCGTAGGATCCTACGCAGTGCCGTAGGGGACCGCACCGCCACTTCCCAGCAAATTAGGGACACTGTTGCTCCTGGGGTATCGGCGAGGACCATTCGCAACCGTCTCCATGAAGCTGGGCTACGGTCCCGCACACCGTTAGGCCGTCTTCCGCTCACGCCCCAACATCGTGCAGCCCGCCTCCAGTGGTGTCGCGACAGGCGTGAATGGAGGGACGAATGGAGACGTGTCCTCTTCAGCGATGAGAGTCGCTTCTGCCTTGGTGCCAATGATGGTCGTATGCGTGTTTGGCGCCGTGCAGGTGAGCGCCACAATCAGGACTGCATACGACCGAGGCACACAGGGCCAACACCCGGCATCATGGTGTGGGGAGCGATCTCCTACACTGGCCGTACACCACTGGTGATCGTCGAGGGGACACTGAATAGTGCACGGTACATCCAAACCGTCATCGAACCCATCGTTCTACCATTCCTAGACCGGCAAGGGAACTTGCTGTTCCAACAGGACAATGCACGTTCGCATGTATCCCGTGCCACCCAACGTGCTCTAGAAGGTGTAAGTCAACTACCCTGGCCAGCAAGATCTCCGGATCTGTCCCCCATTGAGCATGTTTGGGACTGGATGAAGCGTCGTCTCACGCGGTGTGCACGTCCAGCACGAACGCTGGTCCAACTGAGGCGCCAGGTGGAAATGGCATGGCAAGCCGTTCCACAGGACTACATCCAGCATCTCTACGATCGTCTCCATGGGAGAATAGCAGCCTGCATTGCTGCGAAAGGTGGATATACACTGTACTAGTGCCGACATTGTGCATGCTCTGTTGCCTGTGTCTATGTGCCTGTGGTTCTGTCAGTGTGATCATGTGATGTATCTGACCCCAGGAATGTGTCAATAAAGTTTCCCCTTCCTGGGACAATGAATTCACGGTGTTCTTATTTCAATTTCCAGGAGTGTATACAACGTCGCCTGGAGCAAAAGCAGGTGGCTGCCGCAGCACAGGAACCTGATGCGGCGGATGCAGCAAAGACATCAAGGTTCGATGAGGACGACCGTGGAGCAACTCAGCCGGCGAGCGACCATCTCGGGGCTGAGAGCGATACGAAGGACAAGAAGAGCAATAACGCGTCCTCCCGAGAATGCGACTCTTTCAACTTCAACATCCGTGACTTGAAAGTCCGGACCAATCGTTCAGCGGCACCGTTTGACTGAGGCGAAAACGGCGCGGATGTCAGATGTTGAATACCATTTGCCTTGCAGAATGACTGAAATTCTGCGGACATGAATTGTGGACCATTGTGTAGCAACAAAACGCAAAACTGTAGCAAGGACAGGGTCAGCAGCTGTGGCTGTAGCTACACGACGAAAATCAATCGGAAACGATTCGACCACATCATCGGTTTCCGCATCAATGAACATGCAAGCAAGTTCGGAAGAATCGAATGCTCTATCCTCAGCAACAGGCAAACGGGACAACGCATCAGCGTTTCCGTGCTAAGCAGTGGACCAATACAAGATATCGTAGCGGTACTGCGAGAGGAAAATAGACCAGCGAATGAATTTCTGCGCTGTACGTGGAGGTACAGGCTTGTTCAGATGAAAAAGCGACGTCAAAGGTTTGTGGTCTGTGATGATGGTAAAGTGGCGACCATACAAGAAATCGTGAAACTTAGTAACACCAAATACGAGAGCCAAAGCTTCTTCCTCTATCTGTGAATAATTTCTTTGCGCCGACGAGAGCAATTTGGACGCAATGGCAATAGGGCGATCATGCCACCCATCTTTGTGCGCAAGCACAGCACCAATCCCGAAATCCGATGCATCTACCATCAACAAAAGGGGTTTCCGGGGATCGAATGGCGTAAAGGCCCGTCCACACGCAACGATCTGTCTGCGCAAATGTCTGCGCACATCACATCTGCGCAGACAGATCGTTGCGTGTGAACAGAAGATTTGCACCAACCTGAGGTGTGTGCAAACCTGGAAGTTGGAGTTGGAGGTTTGAGCGAAACCTCTCAAATCTGTCGGTTCAAACCACATCTGCGCAGACAAGTTGGAGCGTGTGGACAGGAGATCGTCGCAAATCTGGCGCGAAACAGCTGTTTGCCCAGTCTAGTGTTTGTATTTGTGTGCACAGGGCATTAAAATGGCTGATACTCGTCAGTGTTCTCGAGAGTTTGTAAGTGAATTCATTGAAATATACAGAAACCACCCATGTTTGTGGAAGATTAAAAGTAAAGAATATAGTGACCGAGACAAAAAGACAGCAGCATACAATGCTCTAATTGAAAAATTGCGGGCAGTTGGCGCCTCGGCAAACAGAGAAACGGTAATAAAAAAATAATTTCGTTGCGAACTGGCGAAATTATTTGTGGATGGATGTCGAAACTTATAATTATCTCTTAAAGCATGTAACCCCTCATATTATGAGAAAAATACTTGTATGAGAAGGGAAATTTCTCCTCATGAACGCCTGGCAGTAACATTAAGATTCCTAGCAACAGGAAGGAGCTACAATGATTTGGAATTTTCATCTGCAATATCGAAACAAGCATTGAGTGAAATAATACCCAACACATGTGAAGCTATTTACGCTTTCCTGAAAGATGAGTTCATGAAAGCAAGTCAAGTAAATTAGTCTGTCAGCGAACTGTTTACCGAAAAGAGTTATCCAAAGTTCAGAAATCTAGAAGATCTGGTGTAGGAGTAGATCAAGTATACCAGCCAACGTTATGGTATTTTGATCTACTTGGCTTTCTTAGTGATCAAGAAACGCCAAGACCAAGCAGGAGTACAATTGAAGATGAAATTGGAGTGCCAATGTGCGAGGAAATGGAACACGAGGTTATGTAAAACAAAACAGGTTCGCCCTGCAACTCTCGCAGTAAATTTACGTGACAAAACTGCTTTCGCTTTAGCAGCCACTGTCTGCACCATTTTGACCGCTTTCTCTGTTTCCTGCGGTTGGTCTGAATGTTTTTTGCAACACAAGTTGCGAACACAGACCACAACAGAACTTCCTCCATTTCTATTTTTCAAAATAACTGAATTAAATGTTGACGTTTTCGGGTAGCATAGTCGCTTGCCACTGATATTTCTTTTCTACACCGACAGATGGCGGGCGAGTAGTAGATTGGGGTTTGTGTCGTGTGAACACACCACATTTGCAGCGATCTTTTGCATGTACAGACATCTGCGCCGATGTCTGCGCAGACAGATCGTTGCGTGTGGACCGGGCTTAAGGCAAATATTTGAAAGCAACGCCGATTTCAACTGGCGAAAGGCGCGTTCGCATTCCGTCGTCCAGACAAACGGAACACCTTTACGGCGTAAGCGATGAAGTGGAGCTGAAATGGTAGAGGCGTGTGGAACATATTTATTATAGTAATGTATTTTTCCCAGCACACTCTGTAGCTGCTTCAAATTCTGTGGCGAAGGCAAGTCTTGTATGGCACGGAGGTGCTCTGGACTGGGATGTATGCCTTGGGCATTGACTACACGTCCCAGATATGGTAAATCACGAGCAAAAAACACACATTTGTCCTTCCGCAAGCGATGACCATTTTGTCGCAAGACCTGAAATAATGTTCTGAGATTGGCTAAATGTTCTTCTTCCGTATTTCCGGAGATCACAATATCGTCCAGATGGTTTGTTGCAGTAGGGACCGACGCACAAACAGTTTGCAGATATTGCTGAAACAATGCAGGGGCGGATGCACACCCGAATGGCAGTCTTTTGAATCGGTACAAACCAAGATGCGTGTTAACCACCAAAACTCGCCGGGATTCTTCGTCCACCGGTATTTGCAAGTACGCATCTGCTAGGTGCAACTTCGAAAAATATTTACCCGGGCACAGTTTGTCAAGAAGATCTTCTGGGCGGGGTAAAGGAAAAGTTGCAATCACTAATTGTGGATTCACTGTAGCTTTGAAGTCCACACAAAGTCTCAGTTTTCCGGAAGGTTTCGGCAAAATTACTAAGGGTGATGCCCAGAGAGAAGCCTGCACACGTTCAATCACACCTTGTGATTCCAATTCGTGTAATGTTCTTGCAACCTCATCACGCAATGCGTGGGGAACATTGCGCGCTCTGAAAAATTTCGGTTGCGCATTTACTTTCAGTTCCAAATGGGCTTCATAGTTCTTAGCGCAACCAAGGCCCGGTGCAAAAATGTCTGCAAATTCTTCACATTGACTAGAAACACTGGCTGAAGGCACAGTCTGGTTCACTGATAGGACCTGATTTACTATAGACAAGTTAAACAACTGAAATAAATCTAAACCAAACAAGTTCACTGCAGAAGAAGAACGAAGAACGTAAAATGACACAAATTTTGTTTGTCCCTTGTATGTTGCAAGAAGGCTGCACTGTCCTAACACAGGGATCGTGTGACCTGAATGTGTAGTTAGCTTAACATTTGCGGCACGCAACGGAGGTGTGCCCAGTTGTTTGTAAGTGTCTCGATTGATCAGTGAAACTGCAGTTCCGGTATGGAGCTGGCATGGTATCACGTTGCCATGAATGTCCAAATCTACAAAATGTTTATTGTCCTGCTGACAACAAGAGCGACTGTCTCGTGCAATTTGAACAGACACTGGGACAGAATCGCTTGCTAATTGACGTGATTTCCGGCGACGTCGACGCACACTATGTGTGGGACGAACACAGTCACTGTTAGAGAGAGTGGCACTGGACGAAGTGGAATTATCTACATCAATGTCCATGGGCGAAGGTTCACGAGCCTGAGTATACTTGGTTCGATTCCGGCGTGAAGCAAAGGGCCTGGAATGGTTGTAATTGTCTGATCTGAGCTTTTTCTGGCAAACACTTTGAACATGTCCTTTCTTATTACAGAAAAAGCAAATAGCTTGGCGTGACGGGCAATTTTCACGCGAATGTCTAGTAGCACACCGCGGGCATGATTTCACTGCATTTGTGTGATTGCGCGGCAGACGTGGCTGCGCGGACGTGCGCGAGGGCTGTTTACAGTTCCGTGCAGCTCGGTTAATGTGACACATAGCTGGCGAAGTTGCAATTGATTCCTGAGCAAAGTCAAGTGTGTCTTGCCTATCCAACATGTCCATCACTTGTTGAAGGGAGGGATTGACTAGTTTCAAAATTTGCTCCCGTATACGAACATCAGAAACGTTCTGTGCAATTGCATCATGTACCATAGTATCTGAATAAGGAAGTCCACATTCACACTCAAAAGCACAATCCCTTGTAAGGCCTTGCAAATTTGCAACCCACTCCCGATTAGTTTGACTGGCCGTACGTTTTGTACGAAAGAACGTATACCTTTTTGCAACTACATTGACTGATTCCTTGAAATATGCATCTAATGCAGACAAAATTTCTTCGTAGGACAGAGTTGCTACGTCGCGGCGGGGAAATAATTTCACTATCACTCGGTACGTGTGGATGCCGACACACGACAATAAGTGAGGCTGCCGCTCATTACCTTGAATTCTGTAGGCGGCGAGATGGAATCCAAATTGGCGTGACCACTCCGTCCAGCTTTCCGTCGCCGCATCAAACGGACGAAAAGGTCGTGCAACTGCATGTTGTGGCTGCGGTAGCGGTGGAGCGGCGGCTGCCGCATCGTTTTGCATTGCACGTTGACCCTGGACGAGCTGTCCAAGGGCATCCAATAACGCCTGCGTCTGCTGATTCTGCAAGCGATAAAATTCGGACAGTACATCTGGAGATTGTAGCGAAGCCATGATACAAGTAAATTAGGGCAATACGAACGCTAAATCCACTTTTGAGACTCGTCGCCAAATATGTTGTGTCTAGACAAGACAGCCTAGACACAATGAGACGAAGCCGAAAGGCACGCGCTTAAACTCACGCAGGCTGGCGTGAGGTCTGAAACAGAATACGTAATGAATGCTATAAAGAAAAGTACGTAGCCTCTGGAATACTTAACTTTAATCCACATTTGTAGAACATTGCTTTTGATGATACATTAATAGAATCTCAATATCAATTGAATAGGGCGCCTTGCTAGGTCGTAGCAAATGTAGCTGAAGGCTATGCTAACTATCGTCTCGGCAAATGAGAGCGTAGTTGTCAGTGAACCGTTCCTTGCAAAGTCGGCTGTACAACTGTGGCGAGTGCCAGGACGTCTCTCTAGACCTGCCGTGTGGTGGCGCTCGGTCTGCAATTACTGAGAGTGGCGACACGCGGGTCCAGCGTATACTAATGGACCGCGGCCGATTTAAAGGCTACCACCTAGCAAGTGTGGTGTCTGGCGGTGACACCACAATTCCCACGCCTCGCTCGTAGCCCGTCAGAAAGCGTTTTCACTAAGTTTCTGCGAAGTAACGGAATCTCTAACCCCAGCCGCTCCTTCAGGCCCCTGTGGGCGTGTCGCCCCCGCTCTTATGACAATGTCAGCGTCTGGACAGCATCCACTCGGCTCCCTCCCTCACACCCATCGGCATAACTCTTTCACGATCAGCAGAACCCGCCTTTCTCCAGACAACCCAGGTGACGAGGTATGCTGCGTGGGAAGTCCGCGTGTGAAAGAATAGTAACTTTTCACTGCATGCAATTAGAGAGGAAAATATTGGCTCTGAGCACTATGGGACTTAACATCTATGGTCATCAGTCCCCTAGAACTTAGAACTACTTAAACCTAATTAACCTAAGGACAGCACACAACACCCAGCCATCACGAGGCAGAGAAAATCCCTGACCCCGCCGGGAATCGAACCCGGAAACCCGGGCGTGGGAAGCGAGAACGCTACCGCACGACCACGAGATGCGGGCGAGGAAAATATTCATATTGTCAATACTAACCTTGTAATGACTATACTCGGCTATGCTTCCCCAAATCGAATTACTCAGAGTAAGATATAAATATGAGAGGGGGCAAGTCACTGCATGTATCGTAAAGGCATACCACAAGCAGTTAAATATTTTAATGCAAAACTAGTCCTCATGCTGGTCACTTTGATACCCCGTTTACCTGTTTCTCTTCCTTCCTTTGGCTATGAAAATTCGGGCAACACCTCATGTGTAATTTACAGGGAGTCTTGTTTTTGCTTTGCTCACGCGTTTACAAAAAAGGAACGAGTATTAACCATACGATAAAATAGTCCTTTCTGTGAGCTGTCATTTCCAAAAATCGTTGTTTCGTTACCTTGAACCGTTTATGAGATACGATGATTATTGCGACCACTGATTCCCAAAGCGCAGGAAAGGTTCGGAAGCGCCGCGAGCAACACGTCCACGGATACAACAACCAATGTCTCAAGAATGAACTTTAAATCGAATTTAGATATAGTGGTTACATTGCATATGCAATAATGTATCGCCTTAAATGAACTATACGGAAAGTCTACGCAATGTGATTTTACCTCTGCAAATTCTTAAAAATTTCGTGCAGCCATGTACTCAATTTCGTGCAGCACAGTAACTATGATGAATAACGAAAATAAATTCAGACCTTTATCGTTTAAAGGTATGAAGCTATAAGATGCGGAAGAATCAAATTTTTTTCACCGAATAGTTTTCTTAAAATCGGATGACAAATATTTCATAGTTGCAGTCGCGTCCGCTCCACTGCTTTGCCGAGAAGACACGTGGCTGTCACTCTATGTCGCACGTGTTGCAGCTTTAAGATTCAAACACGGTTGAATTCAAATGTCGCCAGTTGCAGCGGGAGACAGGCAGCGACACACATGTCGCTCACATAAGACACTTCCGTAACTATACTTGCGGTTATGTTTTGTCGCCGAAGCTGTCGCATGCTGTCGGTCGCTTCTGGCGCTTAAGGACGCGGCCTTAATTATAACATCATTTTCGTAAACGTATGTTTCATCACGCATTATGACACCTTCCTCTAGTTCAGCTAGCGACTCCTGAGCAACCTGCATTCGCCATTATTTTTGTTCAAACTTAAACATCTTTGGAACAAATGTTGCTGTCTTCGAAAAATATTTCACGGCACGAGCAAACTGATATGACAGCGTTACCAACGACTTCTCTGGCCGTGGTCTGGCGATCATTCATAACCATTTCTTTCAGTTTTCCCACGGTTTCTTCGGTTGATGGAGTGCTGCGGCGCTAAGGACAGTCATTGCTTTCAACGTCATCACGGCTTTTACTCGTTGGAGTCTCAACTAAAATAATGTTCAACATTTCTAAAACTTTGATGAACATTATTTCGTTCTATAGCAAAATTTATACAGATTATTTGATCAATGTTACACAAAATAAATAATATCCAATACTAGCAAAACACATGTGCTGTAATCTTCTCCACAGTTGACAACAGACTAAATATCCGATAAGGCTAACACTTTGGCCTTTGGAGAAAAGAGAAGCAGCTGTATGGAATATCAAGAACTCAGATGGAGCACCAATACTAAGCAAGGAAGGGAAAGCTGATAGGTGTAAGGAGTTAATGAAGAGTCTCTACAACAGAGGTGAGCTAGAAGACAAGGGAACAGGACGTAGATGAAGATGAGATGGGAGACATGATACTACGAGAACAATTTGACGGAGCACTGAAAGTCGATACAAGGCCCCAGGAGTAGACAACATTCCGTCAGAACTATTCATAGCCTTGGGACAAAACAATTCCATATGGTGCCCAAGACGAATGAGACAGTAGAAATACCGCCAGACCTCAAGAAGAATGCAATAATTCCAGTTCCAAATAAAACAGGTGCTGACAGGTGAGAATATTACCCAACGATCAGTTTAATAAATCACGGTTGCAAAATATTAACACAAACGGAATAACTAGTAGAAGCCGAACTCGGGAAAGATCAGTGTGGATTCCGGAAAAATATAGGAATGCGCGGGACAATACTGACAGTGCGACTTGTCTTAGAAGATAAATTAAGTGAAGACAAACCGAAGTTTATAGTATCCGTGGACTTAGAGAGAGCTTTTAACAATGTTGACTGGAATACTCTCTTTGAGATTCTGAAGGCAGCAGGTGTGAAGCACAGAGTTACATGAAATGTATTCACATTTGCGAATACGGACAACCATCAGCTGTACAACGAAATGACAACAATGAAGATTTGTGCCGGACTGGGACTTGAACCCTGATTTCCTGCTTATTGCGAGCGGTCACTTACCGTTAGACTATCCGAAGACGACTCACGCCGAGACGCAAACTTCCGTATGTCCGTGAACCATGTGTTTGGATCTGGCCGTGGGTCGCGATCGAATAGTCTGACGGTAAGACGACCGCTCGCGATAAGCGGGGAATCCGGTAGAAATGTTCCTTGTCATTCCATTATACATCTCACGGTTATCGATGTTCGCAAATACGAATACATTTCATGTATTTCGTAACGCTGAACTCGCTGCAGTGGTGCGTCTCCGAAAGAACTTTGCCTTGTAATTCTGAACAGCACAGCCGTTGAAATATCTAAAAATAAAGGGAGCGAAAGGCTATTTACAACTTATACAGAAATCAGACGGCGGTTATAGGAGTCGAGTGTCGCCAAAGGGAAGAGATGTTGAGAAGGGAGTGAGTAAGGGTTGTAGCCAATCTTCGATGTTATTCAGTCAGTACATTGAGCAAGCAGTAAACGAAAGCTAAGAAAAATTTGGAGTCGGAATTAAAGTTCAGGGTGAAGAGATAAAAACTTTGATGTTTGCTGATGAAAATGCAATTACGGCAGAGACGGCAAAGGACATGGAAGAGCAGTTGAATGGAATGGACAGTGTCTTGATAGGAGCATATAAGACAAACATCAACAAAAGCTAAACAACGATAGTGGTATGTAGTCAAATTAAATCAGGTGATACTGAGAGAATTGGATTATGAAATGAGGCACCAAAAGTAGCATGTGAGTTTAGCCGTTTTGGCAGCAAAACAGCTGATGATGGTCGAAGCAAAGGGGTCATAAAATGTAGACAGCAAATGCAAGAAAAGCGTTTCTGAATAAGAGAAATATGTTAACATGGAATGTAAATTGAAGTGTTAGGAAGTCTTTTCTGAAGGTATTTATCTGGAGAATAGCGATGTATGGAAGTGAAACATGACGATAAACAGTTTAGAAAAGTAGAGCGCAGAGGATATTGGTATGTGGCACTACATAAGAATGCTGAATATTAGATGGGTAGATCACATAAGTAACAAGGAGGTAATGAACAGAACTGGGGAGTCAAGATGTTTCTGGTACAACTTGACTAAAAGAATGGTTCGGTTGGTAGTTTAACGATGTGGACGATAAGAAGCGGTGTGAAGTTGGATTGCAAAATCCACACCTCTCTCACATCGGGTGATATTCGAATGTATACACGTCAACCGATGACTCGATAAAATACATCTGCAATAAATTTGGTTTAACAACCACATAATTTATGAACCCGTTTTGCCTCTAGCAAGTCCAATACTTGAATTACAATTAACAATGTTTCAACTGTTCTTCTTTTTACAATAGTCAACGCTATAAAACACCATAAGATACATAAACACTCCTTGTTCTTCCAATACGGCTTCCGTGGCGCTAGCGGCATTTGTCGACGTTTGTCGATGCCGTTCGACCGTCACGTCTACCTCGTGCTCATGACTCCTTATGACTCCTTTTGTTCGAGACGGTAGAACGGCGAGTGACTCTAGAATTTACACGGAATTTCTCGAATCACTACATATGCCCCCCCCCCCCCTCAGATCGATCACGCGATATTTTATAAATACATTTATGTACAATAGTATTACATATAATAACAATTCATATTTCCTTAGTATACATTCCACTTTTTTTTATTAACCGTGCATAACTCTTTTATTTACTATTTAGCTCTTCTTTTTTCATTCTACTTGAGCATTTCACCTAATGTTGGAGTCAGTTCTTTTATATCTAGGAATCGTGCAGATAGCATTTCTGATTTCCAATCGTATACTCCAGGTATCATAGACACTTGATTATTTCATTCTTTCTTCTAATTCTTTGTACTATTTTTTTCTTTAGCACGTACTAGTTTCATAATTAACAGTAGTTTGTAGACTGGAGGAACTTTGGGCAAATGAAAGTGTTCTTTCCGACACTCATAACACATAATAATGTTAGTGGTATATAGATTTCAAAGTTACCAGAATAATTCCCATAAAATGTGTGACTTCTGTCACGATACTGTCCGTTTCCTCTAGGATCAGTACCTATACGTTACATGTTGGTTGACCTTATGAGTGAATTTCCTCCTTACGTTCCGGTGGGTACACCCCTTTATAACAAATCCCTATTCTTCAGGCCACAGGTCGTCCTATCTCTATGTAAGTACGCCTGCCCTATGTCCTTAGCAAATGCCTGGTACGCTTCCCCTATCCTTTGTGAGTAGGCCACATGGTTCAATCCCCTAGTTACATCTTTATGCATACTATAATTAAATATTTGCTGGTAAAATAAAAATCTATTTTACACTTCACTCTCACTTCTTGATACTTCATTGTCCCCTGAAGTTCTCCTCTACTTTACGACTTCTTTACTCTTAACAGATACTATGTCTACCTATACTTCGACTCGACATTCCTTAATAATTATCACAATCGGTTCCTCTCAGGTTTATACTGTCTTTCCTTACTAACGCCTCCTTCTTATATACTCGACGTGGAACCCTTCTGGTATATATATATATATGCGACGTGTGGGGTTGCTAGTCCCCCATCGGGCGCCTCCCCAGGTGGCGGATAGGGGAAAGCCTCCCAGATATGGGTGGCACCGGGGAAATGAAATACCTGGGGTGGACCAAAACTAGCGGCGTGGTGGCGTCTGTACTCTAGTGGAGCGGCCTACCAAAGGCGTCAGTACCCCATCTCAGGGGCGGACTGGAAATTATATCGCCAATCCGTTCTCAAGCAAGCGTGGCGATTAGGCGATTATGCTTCTCACCTTCGACTTATGTTGTGTAATCCACGACTCGAAGAGGCCACATCATTTAATGACTGAATTAGCTGGTGATGATATATATATATATATATATATATATATATATATATATATATATATATATATATATATATATATACGTGCGATGTAAAACCGTCACAATAAACAACAATGTGTGCATATTTGCCGCTGTACACGTACGTTCCCCCTTCAAACTTAACAGTTCTCACCTTTTGACAGTAGTTGCATTGTTTGCGTACCCGTGCATCTTTGTGTGTATGATGATGTGTGTTTGTGTAGTCTGATTCTTCAGCCTTCTTATCTGAAGATAAGTTGTAGGTTATTGGGAACTACGGAAACCAGGAAGGACTTCTGCGATAGAAGTAGATAAATATGGAAAGAGGGAAAAATGGATAGGTACTCAAAGGAGAAGTCAGAAAGGAAAAAAGAGAAATGGTTGCTAAGATCGAAGAAGAAAAAGAAGATAGTCCCAAAGACAGGAAATCATTCCCACCCCGTTCCCGAGAATCCCTACCTCGCCGTTACTTTTAAGTGAGAAGCCAGAAGAGGTATGTTGTTAAATCGTCTCCTACAGAGCGGACATTCTCACCTTCACCCATGAAGTCCCCGAAGTAAATCTTAGCAACCTTATGGAAACGGCAAATGGTAAAGAATCAGCCACACTTATTTTCGAGGGTTGTCTGAAAGGTGTGACGTGTTTAGTGTTAGCCATGACTTATCTGTTGATGTAAATCATGCTTTTATCTGCACTACCCATTCCTCTCAAAACTGATACAAACCCTTCCGTCTATATTATATCTCATAAAATGTATAAAATATTCTATACAAAATAGAAAATTATACACTACGATAAAATAGCTGTTCTGTTCGTCACATTATATCACATTATCCATAAATATAATATTCTACTCGTTTCATTTCATGTCTGGTTCTCTTACGCCAGTCTTTACGTTATTGCCATATCCAGTTTGCTAAATACTAAAATTATAGGATAGTTTAAGAATTCAGTAATAGACTAGAGAATAGTTTAAGATTTGAAGGGAATTCTGTGTAGGAAAACTATTTTCGAAGGAACACGGAAAACAACTCGGGTTCCGACGGTCGTCACTCCGCCCGATAACACAGAACGCTAACGCCCCTAGGGGAACAGATGACTCCGTCCGGATCTCATGCATCGGATATTAACTTCACTTGCGCAAGCGCAGACCAATACTGCTCGTTAAATTTTGTGTGAAAGTCTCCCTACAGCAAACCAATCACCACTTCACTCGGTAACCCAACATTAGGTAAAGTTATTATGTTTTCTACTCTATCCTGGGTAAAATTGAACTCTTCCGACAAGTCGTATATAAGCTTGCTGGTATTATTATGTTTGGAAGAAGCAATAGTCGAAACGTTTCCGGAGGTTACTCTCGCGGCAACTCTTCGAACTATCGTCTCTTCAAATGGTTCTGCCAAATTACATACGTTTATAATATCAAAGTTGGATATAATCTCTTTGAAATTCTGTCCTACATTATTTACTCGTGTACTGACAACTCGTGTACTGACACCTGTAATTTGCGATTCAATAATCGACATTAATTCCTTAGACTGCTCTACATTCTCTTTCGAAGTACTTAAAACTTGTCTTACATTATTGTATTCATTATTGTATACGTCTTTTAAAGATTCTACGTTGTCAGTAGCTTTTGATTCTACATTATTATGTTTATCTTCAATATCAAAGTCAAACTTTTTCGTTAAATTCTGAAATTGATCCTTCTGTCTCTGATTAAAGTCAGTGAACCGTTGATTTACATGACTGCTTAACGAGCTAGTTAATTCACCTTTCAAATCTATTTTAAGATATTCTAATTTAGTAGCTAAAGCGTCAAATTCACTCTTAAAATTTCCCATACCTTCACATAAATTACTAACGCCTTTACTTTGTGAATCTACTTTAGCACTTAACAATCCTAAAGATTTATTCTGAACATCCTATTTATTATTTAATTGAGTATTCACTGTGTCTATTTCCTACTTAAATTAGCACTCTGTGTGAGTTTTTCACTTAAAGTTGCACTTAATTCATTTCTCAAAGAAGCAACTTGGTAATCTATTTTATCATTTAATTGAGTATTTACTGAGTATAATTTAAGACTTTGAGCGTTTAAAGTTGTATTTAGTTCCTTTCTTAAAGAAGTATTTTGAGCATTTAGTTCCTTTCTTGGTTCAAATGGCTCTGAGCACTATGGGACTCAACATCTTAGGTCATAAGTCCCCTAGAACTTAGAACTACTTAAACCTAACTAACCTAAGGACATCACACACACCCATGCCCGAAGCAGGATTCGAACCTGCGACCGTAGCAGTCCCGCGGTTCCGGACTGCAGCGCCAGAACCGCACGGCCACCGCGGCCGGCAGTTCCTTTCTTAAAGCTGCTGAATATGCACTTTGGTCATCTATTTTATCATTTAAAGCTTTGATCAAATTAACTAATTCAGACCAGTCTTCCTTACTCACTTTCATTGCCATGGCTCGTTCTGAAGTTTCTCCAATTCTCCGTGTATTATCCATATTTCTCTTAGTTTTTGATCTAGTTATCATTTAACGAATTAACTCTAAGTATTATAATTACACTAATACAGTCTAGTGACCAGTTTCTTCGACTTTATGCTGCTTCGGTGAGCAGGTGTGGAGTCAGCGGCTGGAGCCGGTGGTGTCGGATGCTGCTTCCGCGTCTGCGTGTCAGAGCTCTACACTCCCCAAGCCGGGTCTCCTTAGTTGCATTATTTTTGTCGTATCTCTTCTTAGTCTAATACGTCGAGGTCTTCTATCCGTTCTTTTAAATTTATTACTTTCGTGCGTCTTTCACTGTGTTGCATTCACAAATGTTTTCATTTGATTTTTGGACTTAATCCAATTACGCGAAACAGTTCTCTTGTCCTGTTACACCTGAGTTCTATGGCAACACATCATATCTTCTACTTCGATTTAGTCTCAAAATTCCAGTTTTTTCGAGTCCTTTTCACTGGCCACCAAGTTGTAATGCTTTTTGACGATAGAACGTGTGGGGTATATACAAACTTTCACCAATTAACGATGTATTGGATTATGCAGAGTAACATTCTCGCATTTCACATGCAATTATATCCGTTTTCTCGTATTTCACTTGTATTTCGAGCTTTAGAAACGCATTAAATTAACATGCGTAAGCGAATTGGTTTAAGAACCACTCGTAATTTATGAACCCGTCTTGCCTCTACCGAGTCCAATACGTGAATTACAATTAACAATGTTTCAACTGTTCTTCTTTTTTCTCGTTACAATAGTCAACGATATGAAACACCATAAGAGACATAAACACTCCATGTTCTTCCAATACGATTTCCGTGGCGCGAGTGGCAAACACTTGTCGCTGCCGTTCGATCGTCGCACCTACCTCGTGCTCATGACTCCTTTCCAGCCTGCACACACAAACACGTGTCGCGCAGTATGTAAGTTCTCTCACACTTTTTTTTGAAAATATCGTGTGTTCGAGACGGTAGAAGGGCGAGTGGTTCTAGAATTTATTCGGAAATTCTCGAATCCCTACAATAGGACACATTCTGGAACATCAGTAATATTGTGCCCCGCCCGCGACGAAATAACATACTATTTTCTTTTTCTATCGGAATATTAAGGTTTAAAGATATAATTTAACCACTGAGTCAATGAACTGCGCTGCAAGTCAGCGAATATGTACGCCCAGAATAATGAGAGCGGCGTATCATTATCATGTGTATGTTGTTCTATATAAGAATGCGCGCTCGTCTTTTCTCTTCTCTTCTTTAATCGCGCACCTTTCCGACAGCATCTTACGCAATCACACTCCTATTTCCTTCCATTTTGTTCGAATGAACTAAACTTGTATTCCTGCTGGGAATTTACATCTACAGCTACATGATTACTCTACAGTTCACGCGTAAGTGCCTGACAGAGGGTTCATCGAACCATTTTCATGCTACTTCTCCACCTTTCCACTCTCGAATGGCGCGTGGGAAAAAGGAACACCTAAATCTTTCCGTTAGAGCTCTGATTTCTCTTATTTTATTATGATGATCATTTCTCCCTACATAGGTGGGTGTCAACAAAATATTTTCGCATTCGGAAGAGAAAGTTAGTGATTGAAATTTCGTAAATAGATTTCGCCGCAAAGAAAACCGCCTTTGTTTCAGTGACTGCCATCCCAACCCGTGTATCATATCAGTGACACTCTCACCCCTATTGTGCCATAACACGAAACGAGCTGCCCTTCATTGCACTTTTTCGATGTCCCTCGTCAATCCTGCCCGATAAGGATCCCACACCGCGCAGCAATATTCCAGCGGAGGACGGACAGGTGTAATGTAGGCTATCTCTTTAGTGGGTTTGTCGCATCTTCTAAGTGTTCTGCCAAGAGCGCGCAGTCTTTGTTTCGCCTTCCCCACAATATTATCTATGTGGTCTTTCCAATTTAAGTTGCTCGTAATTGTAATTCCTAGGTATTTAGTCGAATTGACAGCCCTTAGATTTGTGCGATTTATCGTATACCCAAAATTTATCGGATTTCTTTTAGTACCCATGTGGATGACCTCGCAGTTTTCTTTGTTTCGTGCCAATTGCCACTTTTCGCACCATACAGGAATTCTCTCTAGATCATTTTGCAATTGGAATTAATAGTCTGATGATTTTACTAGACGCTAAATTACAACGTCATCTGCAAACAATCTAAGGGGGCTGCTCAGATTATCACCTAGATCATTTATGTAAATCAGAAACAGCAGAGGGGCTATGACACTACCTTGCGGAACGCCAGATATTACTTCTGTTCTACTCGATGACTTACCGTCTATCACTACGAACTGTGACCTCTCTGAGAGGAAAAGACGAATCCAGTCACACAACTGAGACGATACTCCATATGCACGCAATTTGATTAATAGTCGAAACTTCCTGGCAGATTAAATCTGTGCGCCGAGCCGAGACTCGAACTCGGGACCTTTGCCTTTCGCGGGCAAGTGCTCTATATCCTTTCTTTCTGCAAGGTTCGCAGGAGAGCTTCTGCAAAGTTTGGAATGTAGGAGACGAGGTACTGGCAGATGTAAAGCTGTGAGGACGGGCGTGAGTCGTGCTTGGTAGCTCAGTTGGTAGAGCACTTGCCCACGAAAGGCAAAGGTCCCGAGTTCGAGTCTCGGCCCGGCACACAGTTTTAATCTGCCAGGAAGTTTCAAATCAGCGCACGCTCCGTGCAGAATGAAAATGTCATTCAGATTAATAGTCGCTTGTGAGGAACGGTATCAAAATCCTCCTGAAAATCTAGGCATATGGAATCGATCTGAGATCCCTTGTCGACGAAACTCATTACTTCATGGGAATAAAGAGCTAGCTGTGTTGCACAAGAACGATATTTTCTGAATTCATGTTGGTTATGTATCAATAAGTCATTTTCTTCAAGGTGATTCATAATGTTCGAGTACAGTATATGCTCCAGAATCCTAATGCAAATTGAGGTCAGTGATATGGGTCTGTAATTCGATGGGTTACTCTTATTTCCTTTCTTGAATATTGATGTGACCTGTGCTACTTTCCAGTCTTTAGGAACAGACCTTTCGTCAAGTGAACGTTTGTATATGATTCCTAAGAAAGGCGCTATTGGGTCTGCATACTCTAAAAGGAACCTAATTGGTATACCATCTGGACCGGAAGACTTGCCTTTCTTAAATGATTAGAGTTGTTTCGCAACACCTAAGATATCTACTTTTATGTCATTCATGCTAACAAGCTGTTCTGATTACGAATTCTGGAATATTTACTTCGTCTTCTTTCGTGAAGGAGTTACGGAAAACTGTAACATTTCCATCGATCTCGCTGTGACGGTACTGACTTTTTTTGCCACTGGTGTACGTTACATGCGACCTGAATCTCTTTGGATTTTCTACCATATTTTGAGACAATGTTTCATTGTCGGAACTTAAAATCATCTCGCATTGACGTCCGCACCAAATTTCGAGCTTCTGTGAAACTTAGCCAGTCTTGGGGATTTTGCGTTCTTCTGAATTTGGCATGCTTTTTTCGTTGCTTCTGCAACAGTGTTCTGACGTGTTTTGTGTATCATGGTGGATCAGTCCCGTCTGTTATTAACTTATGCGGTATGAATCTATCTATTGCTGTCGATACTGTATCTTTGAATTTGAGCCATATCTGGTCTACACTTACATAATTAGCTTGGAAGGAATGGAGACTCTCTCTTAGGAAGGCATCAAGAGGGTTTTTATCTGCTGTTTTAAATAGATATACAGTATTTTGGTTTTATTTTTAGTGGTTTTGGTTGATATGGTTTTGAGCCTCGCTACAATGACCTTGTTATCTAATGATTTTATTATTACCCCCAATTGCGAGTGCTAATATGACATTATTATGAATGCTTTATTCTTTCGCTGCAGAGTTGAGCTAAGATTATTGTAATTTCCAAGCATTTCGCAGAAATACGGCACAATTCTTTGCTATGTTCAGACTGTGACAATTATTCACAAAATGTTATATTTCTGTACAAATTATTTACCTCGTTAAATAATAATTGTTTAATTTAACATTTATGCTTTCATTTCGAGTCAGCAGTTCCAAATTTCCAATTTACAAATGTTATAGATATTTCTTTACTACATTTTTTTCTTACGGTGCCAACGCGATACTCACAAGATTAAATCAAATTATTCTGAATTTCTTGCGAGGCGAGAAGAGAGTTAGAAATATCCCTGAGATTACATAAAATACAAATTAACCATTTTTTAGCATGCTGCTTACCTACTGATGTTCACTTCAAGCAAAAAAGGTAAAAAGAGTAAAATAAATTAAGAAGTGAAGTGATAATATTGTGCGTTCAATAGTATTGTGTGCATTTTCTGATAAAAATAATTTTTATTACAAAGTGAAAAAAAGTGGCGTGTGTGTGAAGTATCTAATTCATTTGCTTTTAATAAAAGATAAGAAGCGATATCTCTAATTATTCCATATGTTAATAGTTGTGTGTGAATATTCAAGTATTAAACCTAACTAGTCTCATGCATATATTTAAATAATAGTAGAACAGAAAATTTAATTGGGGTACATTAAGCTTTTGGTTAACAGTCATTCAATTACTGAACTATTGACAATATATAAATATACTATAAGCTTAGGTTACATTCATCGTAATCTACGCTAGCCAAAGCATAAATTCCATAGCAATATTCATCCATATTTATAAAATATACCACAGTAAAAAAGAATCAGTATATCTACTATATGGGGTAAGCGTGCTGGAAAAAAATCGTAGAGATGAGTGCAGTAAGCAGATTGGTGAGAATGTGGACTGCAGTAGTCACTCGGAGATGAAGAGGCTCGCAGAGTATTGAGGAGGGCTGCATCGAACCACAACAACAAAAAAAACATAGCTAACACTTATCAGCCATGTTTGCCTTCAACAACGAAAAAATCGCTCACAGCGGATTCATCCAGTACGTGAAACTACAAAATTTCAATTACTTTTGAACCTCGCGCTGCATATCAGTTTACAAATTTCACAACTAATTTTTGAGATAGTGGAGCTGCATGGAAACTAATTATCGAAAATGAGTTCACAAGGGGAACCGGAATACCACATGAAGATGAGTAATGCGAGAACGAAAGGGGGGAGGGGGGGAACTGCCTTCCTACGTGCAGCCGGAAACGGCGATAGTTTGGAGGCTAGTGGTGTCAGTCGCAGTGCTGTGTGAACCGCAGGTGACTGTGAGGGCACAGACCGATTTTATGTCGAGTAAATTGTGACGTTATCGAAACTGTGATAGTTTGTCGCTATTGTAGATGTTTAAGTTAGTTGAAGGGCCGCCCGTGGCTGCAGCACCCGCGGCCCGCCCTGCAGTCCCTGCCCTGCCCTGGCCGCCGGCCACCCGCTTCACAAACGTTGCCCCCCGCTCGTGTGCGATCGTTAATAGAGACTGGTTGCCTACCTACATCGTCTGCACCTTCACTCACTTCCAGCAAAGAGCTACTCGTCCAACCTTCCCAAAGTAATGCCCTGTTATACGAATATACTACATTCTTCTTGCCCACTTTGTTATTCGGACCTGATTATTTATTTCTAATAATTTTTGTTGCGTGAAAACTCAATAAAAATACCTTTTAGTAAACATTCCTTACGACATGTTTCAAGTTTACACACTTCTTTTATGACTTTGATATTTTTTTGCTCTCTATTATATAATGTAAAACATGGTGATACGGGCTGAACATTATTCTTTCGATCGAGACACAGGCAATGGCTATACACGGTTTGGTGATCGCGATGAAACTATTGGTTAGGTATTGCTGAATGCTTGTGCTTGCACAAACTGTAGTTTGAAGTATACAATGACTTGGAATTATCAAAATATCAATTTTTTAAGGAGCTCCAGAAAGGGTGTCATATGTGGCTTTTGTTTATTAGCCTGACATGTTGTTTTTGCAGTTCGAACACATTCCATATGTGAGCATTTGCAACCCAGAACATTGGGACATAAATGATGATAGATGGTATACGTACAATATATGTTATTCTTACTCGTGAGGTATTACATACAAAGGTTAATGTTTGTAGCGCTTATCATACTCTGCTAATTGTGTTTCTAATTACTCTGAAATGTTCAGTACATATCACACTGAAGAGTCAAAGAAACTAGTTCACTTGCCTAATATCGTTTAGGTCTCCCACGAGCACGCAGAAGTGCCACAACACGACGTGGTATGGACTCGACTGATGTCTGAAGTAGTGCTGGAAGGAATTGACACCATGACTCCTTTAGGGCTGTCCATAACCGGGGGGGGGGGGGGGGGTGGAGATTTCTTCTCAACACCACGCTGTAATATTCTTGATAATGTTCATGTCTGGCGAGTTTGATGGCCAGCGGAAGTATTTAAACTCAGAAGAGTGTGTATTTAAACTCAGAAGAGTGTTCCTGGAGCCACTCTGTATCAATTATGGACTGTGGGGTGTCGTATTGTCCTGCTGGAATTGTTCAGGTCCGTTGGAATGCACAATAGACAGGAATGGATGCTGGTGATCAAACAGGATGCTGAAGCACGTGTCACCTGTCAGAGTCATATCTAGACATATCAGGGTTCGCATATCACTTCAACTGCACACGCCCCACACCATTACAGAGCCTCCACCAGCTTGACCAGTCTCCTGCTGACATAAAGCGCCCATGGATTCATGAGCTTGTCTCCATATACCCGTACAGGCCCAACCGCTCTATGCAATTTGAAACGAGATTCCTCCGACAAGGCAACATGTTTCCAGGCATCAACAGTCCAATGTCGATGTTGATGGGCCCAGGCGAGGCGTAAAGCTTCGTGCCGTACTGTCATGAAAGGTACACGAGTAAGCTTTCGGGTCTGAAAGCCCATATCGATGATGATTCGTTGAATGGTTCGCCCGCTGACACTTGTTGACGGCCCAGAATTGAAATCTGCCGCAATTTGTGGAAGGGTTCCACTTCCGTCACGTTGAACTACTCTCTTCAGTAGTCTTTGGTTCCGTTCTTGCAGGATCTTTTTCCGGCCGCAGCGATGTCAGAGATTCGATGTTTCACCGGATTCCTGATATTCGCGACACACTCGTGAAATAGTCGTACGGGAAAATCCCCATTTCGTCGCTACCATCGCTCGTGCGCCAAATGTAACACCACGTTCAAACTCATTTAAATCTTGATAACCTGCCATTGTAAGAGCGGTAACCGATCTAACAACAGCGCCAGACACCTGTTGCCTCACATAGGCGTCGCCGACTGCAGCGCCCTATTCTGCCTGTTTACATACCTCTGTATTTGATCTGTATTTGAATGAGCATGCCTCTACCAATTTCTCTGACGCTTCAGCGTAATTGCTGATTGAATTACATACATAAACTTTTTATGTTCCACGGTCTCATTCTGTATTTTAAATTCCGGTGTATTACGTCTTTTGATCTGTATTTGAATGCGCATGCCTGTACTAGTTGCTTTGAGGCTTCACCGTAATTGCTGATAAAATTACCTCCCAAACTTATTATGCTCCATGGTCTCGTTATATATTTTAAATTCCGGTGTATTAAGACTTTTCTATACCAAGAGTTACTTCCGGTCGATAACCATTTTTTTCAGTTACTTCACTGGTCGTTGACAATGTAGCAAAAGACAGGTGGCTACTTACCGTATAGATTGACGCGGCCTTCGTCGGTAAAAGAAAAACACACACCATTACGCACAAAAGCAAGCACATCTCTCACACACATGACTGCCAACTCCGACAGCACGGGCCAGAATTCCATCTTTACGGTAAATCACGGGAATTCATTAATGTAAGTGAGAAACACTACTAATGTGCCAAACGCATTCCTTTGAAGGACTCTAAAGTTTAGATATTCTGGATCTGGAAGATGTTTGACTATACATATTGAGCACCTTGGAATTCTGTAGGTTTCTACCCACTGCTCTTCCGTTGCTAGGCAAGACCTGAATTAATTATTTATGTCGCCACTCCCCTCCCCCCCCCTCCCCCCCCGCCCTCCCCCGCTCCATGCGAATGCATCAGTTTCACGTAGAGATATTTCACGATCAGCTATGCACTTTTATTTGTTTTATGTTTTCTTTTACCCAGGGCATCTAAAATTACCTTTGAAGACCTTGTTACTGTAGTTTCTGTTCCCTTTACAGGTCTTAAACGGAACTGTTCTTTGCCCCGAACTTGACATTTATTTAACCCTGCTGTTCTGTTCACTTTTACTTGACATATATACTGTTCGGGTCAATATGACCCGACATATCAAAATGCTTTAGAAACATAAATTTTGGTACAGTTTTAGCTATCGACATTGTTGTTCTATTCCAGTACCTTGTTAGTAATAATAATAATAATAATAATAATAATAATAATGGTAATAATAATAATAATAACAATGCATACAACTTTATTGAGGGATATTTTTCATTTAAATATGCACATAAATTTGAAACAACAGACAGTTTCCATTACAGGCATTCAACTTAGAAAGCACTACAGTTTTTCCATACTTCTATTCTTATTGTTGACAGTTTAGACGTAAGTATTGACATTTTCTAACAACAGACAGTTGTCATTACAGATATTCATCTTAGAGCACACTACAGTACAGAACACACTACAGTTTTTTTATTACATTCCAACATAGAAAGCACTACAACTTTAGAATCCTCTCTTCTTACTGATTGTAGTTTAGGCACAAGTATTCACATAAATTTGAAACAACAGAATTTTCAATACAATCATCTTATAAAATACTACAGTTCTTTTCTTACTGCTTGCACTGTGGACACAAGTAGGTTACATGTTTCTTGCAAATATGTTTACTACATTTTCCACACACCATGTTTGTTTTATTGTCATTACTTGATGGACAGAACTTACAGCGTGCACGTTTTGTAGATTTTCTTGTTGTTACCGATTCTGACACACCACCCACATCATTCGGGTTTTGGATGCTTGTGACCATTCTCAAAGAATCTTCTGTTCTTGGGAAATGCGTTCTTGATGCAATATGTTCTTTTATCAGTGACTTTCCAAGTTCCTCCAAGAATATTCTCCTTCTAGTCAATTTGCTTGCATTCCAATTAGGGTCAACCGAAATCCACAAAACGTATGCATTATAAGCAGAAACATCAAGAATATTGTAGAAAACTATCATTGGCCACCTATTACTTTTTCGTTTGCATGTATATGTACCTAATAACTGATCAAGCGTGTCTACAGCACCTTTGGTTGAATTATAGTCCAAAATCATTTTTGGCTTCTTATCAGCCCTGTCACTGATTTCCGCATCATGGTGGAGAGTGCTCATAAGTACAACATTCTTGTGTCTCTTAGGAATATAATTAACCACAGTAGTGTCATTTGTGAAGTAAAATGAAGAGCTGTGTACCTCCTTGTTGGTCATTTTGTGTGGAAGCTCCGGCTTATTTTTCCGTATAGTTCCCAACATAGTCAATTTCCTTTTCAGAAGCAGCTGCCCCAAATTGTACGACGTAAAAAAGTTGTCACACGTGATATTCTGACCACGTAACTCAGAAGTGAGATCAGATACCACCCTCATTCCCTGATTTCTTTCTGGTGCCGCTCCACTCACCTTTCCTGTATAAATTTGGGCTTTCAGTACGTATGAAGTTTTGCTGTCACACATGGTCCATATTTTGATCCCATATTTTGCCGGTTTACTTGGGATATACTGCTTGAATGGACAGCGACCTCTAAATGCTACTAACTGCTCGTCAACAGTAACATTTTCTCCTGGATTATACAGTTTAGGAAGGACCTCTACCCACTTCTCCCAAATACTACGAATTGCGGCAAGTTTGTCAGTACGTCGTCTTTCCTCTCTAGTAGATTTCTTGTCAAATCGCAGGACACGTGATATCTTACAGAATGTTTCATGAGACATGGTTGCTCGAAATATGTTTCGCCCAGTATCTTTATCCCACAAACTTTTTGTAGACTCCCCATGAGATCGATATACACCCGCTAGGAGTAAGAGTCCTAAGTATGCATGGAAAACAGAACCATCAATATCTGTCCACTGTTCACCATAAACTCGCTGCCCTTCAATATTTGTCATCTCTATTATTTCATTTTGAAGCGCTGTGTGAAATACTGCTTCAAATGAACATTTTACATCAGATATTCTGCTGACTGCATACCTGGTAACTCCTGGGGTACTCTTGATGATGTTCGAAGCTGGTAGGCGACCATGTTGTGCTGGTGGATGCAACTGCCATTCTATATTCCCATTTTTAGAAAGAAAAGTCTCTACACTATTTTGTATGGGCTGTGGACTGTCGTAACTGTCATCGGAACACTCGCTTTCAGATGCATTGCTGATGTGATCTTCAAACTCAGAAAGTGATCCTTCATCTGGTGAGGCATTTACTATTTCTTCCAACTCACGATCATTCAATGGTCTCATCGCCATGGTGTCACAAGTCAAACTGGGCAGAAACAAAGCATTCCAATTATTGAGAACTGCCAATTATTATTTCCTGGGGAAAGCAACAAACAAGCCCATTGTTGTGAACGCATGGAGCTTTAGGTGATTGTTGAGAGTAAGTTGGAATGATGCAGTCACTATTCCCACACAACACAACAAAAATAATTTTCGCCATTTCCAGATTTTAGAAATAAATACGAGTTACACTAAACATATTTGTGTCGGGTCATTATGACCCGAACATTACATATGCAACTATTACAGTTGAAGCCCAAACTTCTTAAACTTTTTTAAAACCTTTTAAAACACATGCTGCTCATCCATTTTCAGACAAAGTCACAAAGTTTCATAAATATATATTGGTATTTACATAATGTAAAATAACGTTCATATTCGTTTCGGGTCATATAGACCCGAACAGAACAGCAGGGTTAAATAATTCGTAAGTCTGTTTTCATAATAGTTTCTATCATTTTTCAAAAAACAAGACAATAGTGAAACTGGTGTGTAATTTAAAAGAGTCCCTAACAAACATCAATTAGTCAGCCAAATCCATTTGCTTCACTGATTACTTGTAGTATGCAGAACTTTTGCAGTGAAACAACTATAAGTCAATGAATAATTTATAATGTCTGTTAAGGATGCTTTTATGCTGCTAAGTGCTACTGCGGTCTTTTAACAAACACAATGGAAGCTTGACCAGTTCTTTGGATATGGTACTTTTAGATTTATGCACGATCCCATTGTGTATTTTCTGAAGCTTTTTTTGCGTTTTGATTCCTATATTGCTAATAGTAATTTACGAAATTGGCCAAGCCCTTAGGGTTATCTATTAAACCATAAGTATATATGATATCTGTATTTAATTGTTGTGCATTTTTGTTAACAGTTTCTTGGTTTACTACATTTCAAATTACTTTGCTTCCGTTGCAAATTACTTTGCTTTCATTGTTTCAGCTGTGTATCGTCTTGTTATTTTCGATTCTTTCTGCATCGTACAGCAGTGTCCTATCCTTATCTAATCTATTTTTGTATCCGAGGAAAAAGTGGAAGAACGCCGAATCCCTCTCAATACCTCTGACAGAGCAGAGATATTTGAACGTTTCGAAGGATTTTCTGATACTTTTTGTTGTCCTGTTCTTTCCATTAGGTTTTCCAATGAAATATGAGTATATTATTCTAGGAAATGTCTCTTCAAATTTTATTTTGAATATCTTCGCGATGCTGTTGAATTTTTCATTTACGCGTATTCCTAAATAAACCTCATCTTGCATTCCAAACCAGTACTTTTTTCTGTAGAACATAGCTTTCTCTGACTACTAACTGTATGTGCTTTTGTTTATTTCTTTGCAGATATTTTAAGTCTTGTAGCTCGTCCAAGACCACAGGGTTTCAACAGCAACCAAACAATCTTTTTTTTTATTAGTATCAATAACTGAAGATGAGAGTTTTAATGTTGTTATTTCACCTGTTACCCATAGTGTACAATATATTCAAAAACCTGCTGCTGACTTCATTTAGTTTCATCAATGGATATTTAGATTTCCACAAGTAAGAATATGTGCTTTAGGAGTACATATCTTGTCTAGGACTGATACTAATTTTGTGAAAAAGACATCGACATTGCCATTGGGAGACGTATGCCCTCTGCGTGAACGCAATCTTGCAAAGGCACAGAAACGTTTTCAGTGGCCGCCGGAGCATTGTTGAACTCCTGAACAATCATTTCACACAGGTGCTGCTGACTGGTGATGCGGTTATCTACATCTTATAGTTAAGGTAACACCAAAGAAATGAGTCCGGTGGGGCGAAGGCGGGAGATCGTACTGGCCCGTCCACAACCAATCTAGCGCTCAGGAAAGATGACCTGCAAGAACGCTCGAAGAGTTTTGACCTCATCTTGCTGCCACCACAACTCATTAGAGTTCGGTCTATTATGAAGTTCTGGTATGACAATATACCTCAGTAACTAAAAAAATATTTCCTCTGTAACGCGACCTTCCAGGAAGAAAGGGCCAATCAATCATTTTCTTCGCCACACCGTCAATCCCGGGGAATGGAAATCGTACTCGAGGTTCACACTGTCGTTCTCTCACCGCCAGAACACGCAGTTGTGTCTCTTCACTGAGCCTAATGTGTGGAATTTGACCTCGTCAGTCCGGACAACATTCTGCATGAGGTCAGAGTCCTTGAAAAGCTTGGCGAGCGTAACCTCAGGAAACTCGAGTCGCCTGTCGAAATCGTCCACATTTAAGTCCACGAAAGCTTCAAGTCACGCAAAAGTCTTAACAAACGTGTCCTCGATATGTTAAGAATGACTGACGAATGACAGGTAGAATTCGATTTGTCAAGAGAGTATGGCAGTTCCGCAGCAATACGCGCTTGTGTGTCTGAAGCTCGAACAGTTCTCGGATAATCGGGATGTTTGCGATTTACAGCACTGGCATTTGCATCAAACTGTTTGTTTGTTTGAGGGATTGTGCCCCTATGGACTGAAGGCGGTCCAAATTCTACCAACAGTCATGGATGGACTTCTTATTAAAGGTGAACACATTTTACTCGCTGCTCGGCAGCCATTCTTCTTCCTAGTATTATGCCCACTAACTGAGGCGTGCAGGCCTATCTATCGGCAAATCAAGGTGCTGCTATCAATCGACAACTCAAGGTACTTTTCCCTTTTCTCTGTGAGTCGTTATATTATTACCTAATTGAGTATTGCCCACCTTGTACACGAGCCCGCACCTTCCTTTAATGATCTTCTATAGTCAGATGCCGATTTATAACACGTACTCGTACGTATTCAGTTTCATTTCTTTCGTACCAGTTGTCAGTAATACAGCCAACCAAGCTATCTATAGCGTCCAGTTCAGTTTCTAACGGTTGCACTTTCTTTACTTATTGAGGGAACATTCTAGTAAAAGACTGTTAAATAATTTATTGAACGTACTTATCACTGACGTTTCTTCTCCCTTCCTCCTGTCAAAAATCTTTCAGATAGTAAGGAGGTACTGTACTTCTTTTACTCACACTGCTCCATTCTGATTCTACTTTCTTTTACTCACACTGCTACATTCTGATTCTACTGTTGATGCTGCCGCTAAAAGCTGTTGATTTGGCCTTTCTATGTGTTAAAGTTGCTGCTCATATTACCAGTGTTCCGTCTTGGTCATCTTCCACATGAGAATGGGACATTGCCTTCGTTTTGCCTACTTTATTGCATCCTAGCTCTTCCGTTGTTAACATACTCTGTTGTTACTGCTGTTGCAGCGGTTGTTGGTGTTGCTGAGTGTAATTATACTGCTGCTGAAGTTGGTATTTCTTCCTTTGTCAGTGTAATCAAACTTGTTCCACTGCTGCTGCTGTTTCTGCGACGTCTACGTGTAGGAGGGCACCCTTTTCTTCAGTAACCGTTTGTTGCTTGTGTACTTCAGTGTCGTGTCTTCTGTCTCTGTCTTCTGCTATCTCTAATCGAATGAACTCTCCGTGTTTTTTTGTATTTTTTACATAAATAGGATTTGCCTCTTTTAGTACATTACGTATTTTCTGAAGCACATTATATCCAGAACAGCTGTGTCAAGAAGGAAAATATTATTTTCAAATTTTCAGATTTTTAGGTGACACATGACCATTACGTTAGATCATACCTGTGAGTTAGGTCTGTGACAATAAGTTCTTGATTCTTTATTCTATTTAATACTGTCTTCAGTGTTCGAGCCGTTTCCCTAAGCTCGTTTTTATATGGGTCGTTTGCACCATCAAATATTACTTTGCTCCAGTTTTGGAATATTGGCTTACTATATCTGAACTTTAGTGGACGTTACGCCCACTAATAGACTCGTGTATTACCTCTGTCTCTCTGTCTCTGTCTCTGTCTCTCTCCGTCCGAACAGGCCTCGAGAGGTCCAGCGGTACCGACCGACCGCCGTGCCATCTTCAGGCGATATGCGTCACTGGATGCGGATACGGAGGGGCAAGTGGTCAGCACACTGCTCTCGCGGGAGTTGTCAATTTTGTGACAGGAGCCGCTACTTCCCAATCAAGTTGCTGCTCAATTGGCCTCACAAGGACTGAGTGCATCCCACTTGCCAACAGCGTTCGGCAGACTTGGATGGCCAAGCCAGACAGCGCTTAACTTCGATGATCTGGCGGGAACCGCTGTTATCATGTACCAAGGCCGTTGGCTACTCGCGTATTATAAGAGCATCAAAGGCAGCGCTAAAACGTTAGACAAATGTTGTGAACAATTCGTTGAAACGGGATATTAAGTGGAACAGTATGTGACGGCTGTAATATGTGGAGGAGCACAATATTACAACGCTACACCCGAATTAATAAGAGCTAAGTCTACAAGAACATCTGAAAATTTCAAACACTAACAGGTTCAAGGGCGCACGATTTTCTGAAAAGATACTGCTCCTAAAGTTTATAGAACACACAATTGTATCTCACAATTTACTACGAAATACGTTACGCACAACCGTCGAAAGCGTCCGAAAATTCTGAAAAATTATCACAAAATGCACAACGAAATTAGGAACCATTATTTCTGAACAAGGTTCCTGTTGCCACAGATTTCTAAGAATCGGAAATTTAGTTTAAAATTGACGGTATCGCAAGAATTTTTCGCCTCTCTCGTCAAAGTTCGAAAACACGCAATGAAGGCTATTTCAGGTGCGATAGTACTTTTTTTGTGACGTCGTCGTGTAAGTTAATCTGAATAAAACAGTCTATATGTCGTTGTCGCTGTTTATTTGCAATATGCTCCATTACAACTTTTTGTGATACTGCATTTACGCGAACAGCACTGAGGGGCCGCCAAGCTCAACGTCACCATCCGACGAACTGATGACCATCGTCAGTGACACATGCCGTCGCTTCACGAGTCACTGCGGAGAGGTTTTGGTATTTAAACCGCGACAGTGGCGCAAAGTCTGATGATCAGGGAATTTGTCACCACCTATTCTCCCCTTGCCAACCAAGTATCAGCAGTGAAAATGTTTTCTACCGCCACGATTCGAACTGATTTACCCCCGGATCCAGCGCCACCGCATAAGCGTGGCCACTTTTTTTGTTTTTCTCGCTTCATGTACGTTCGTCTGGCGTAGCTCTAAGCTAACCACTTTCTTTTCCTTTACCGACATTTTTAACACCATAACCACTTCCCTTTTGTCGCCCTAATCGCTTTTTTGCCCCTTGACCACTGTTCTTTTTTGTTTCCCCGAGGAAGGAAGCGACGCAGGAGCAGGGCGGCGGGTAGGGCAGGGGCCGGCACGCGGGGCCACGCCGGCCGTCCCGCCGCCACACCCACCAGACTTGCTGCCTAGTGGCGGCTTCAAGTTTGTTTTCTCTAAGAATTGGTTTCCATAGAGTCCACAATCATATCCTCACTGTCCTGTGCGTCTTTTTCCAGATTTAGTTTACTATTTTCTGCTTGAGCAACTTGGAGCGCTCTACTCGCCCGATGGAGCAACTTGAATTTCCATCGTCGTTGCTCCAGATAATAAGATTTTTTTAAGAATGAAACTCAAATGGTACTACAACAATTAAACAGAAATGTTGGTTTCATGCATGACTGTTGCCTCAGAGCTGAAATGTGCCTTTATATTTCTCCAAAAACAAAACATATTCTAAAGGCATTAACCGTGTGCCGTGCACTCCTAAATAAACGATGTTTCTGGAAATTTAAACGTAGACGTACTTGACAAGCCGATCTTCAAGAGATGCTCATTTGCGCTTATGGTGTTTTATAAAGCGCAATACTGCGTGGCTCGTACGTGTGACGGAAATGTTGTTACATTAATGTTTTGCCAAACTGTACTCCAACTGATTGTGGGGAATTTCTTCCCTAATTTGAATATACACTTATCTTCTATCAGCACTTCATAAACTTTCTTGCTTGTGTCTCCTCCAGACAACAAGGTGCCAGTTATGGTCGGCCACATGAATTATAGGTTGTCACATGTTAAAACATACATTATTGAGAACAGCTACATCAGACAAAGGGTAAGGAAGTTCCATTAAATGTATAATGTATTGAGTGACAGCATGTACTGGAAGATAAGCAGGGATCCCACTAATCGAGTGGCGAAGAAAATTGCTTCGCTTCTGAATGATTCTTCCTTCCCACCAGAAGTTGTTCGGAGATTGAAACCAAGTGGTGCGGTGCCTCCTAGATTTTATGGACTACCAAAGGTCCACTAGAAAGATGTTCCTCTCCGCCCCATAGTGAGTAACATTGGCTCTCCGACCTATGACGTTGCCAAACACCTGGCATCGTTGTTGAGGTCTCTTGAGGGAAAATGTGCTCACCGCGTAAGAAACTTTGCTGATTTCATTAGTAAACTGTAATCATTGAAAATGAACCCTTCTGATATATTAGTTAGTTTCGATGTGGTGTCTTTATTCACAAAGGTTCCCCTTCCAGAATCTCTACAACACATTGAAAAAAGTTTTGACAAAGAGATTTCAGTTTTATTGAAACATGTTCTAACCTCTACATACTTCTTATTTAACAACGAATTTTTTGAACAGACGGACGGAGTCGCCATGGGTAGTCCCTTATCCCCTCTGGTGGCCAATTTATTTATGGAAGACTTCGAGGAGAAGGCGCTTGAATCTGCTGACTTGAAACCCACGGTATACTGGAGGTATCTTGATGATACCTTGTAGTTTGGCCCCATGGTGAAGATAACGTTCAAGACTTCTTAAGACATCTGAACTCCATCCACGATCATATAAAGTTCACAATGGAAATTGAAAAGGAGGGATGCCTTCCATTATTGGATGTTCTGGTTAGGCGCAGAGAGGATGGCACTTTGGGATATGAAGTGTATCGGAAGCCGACGCACACGCATTTGTATTTACGTGCACATAGCTGCCACCATCCTGCCCAGACGATGAGTGTTCTCCGAACTTTGACCCATAGAGCGCATATTATTTCTGACGAAAGCAGTCTGCAAGATGCACTTTCCCACTTACAAAGAGTGTTTGAAGACAGTGGGTACTCTCCACAACAAATACAGAAGGCACTGAAAATGAAATCGAGAGAGGCCACAAAGAAAGCAGAAGAAGACGAAGATACCTTTAAATCGATGGCCTTCCTGCCATATGTGGGTAGCCTCTAATCAAAAATAGGATGGATTCTCAGCAGACCCAAAGTAAAAGTGATTTTTCGTCCTCCACCCAAGACAGCTGCACTCGTGGGCTCCGTCAAAGATGATTTGCTGCTCCGAAAATCTGGAGTTTGCAAAATTCCATGTGAATGTGGCCTTTCTTGCATTGGACAAACAACTCGTACTGTCCAAGAAAGATGTACAGAACACCGGAGGTACACACGACATTTACAACCTAACAAGTCGGCAGTGGGAGAGCACTGTATTGACACTGGTATGTTGTATGACAACGTCGAAATTTTGGCAACTACATCACCTTTTTGAGACTCGATAGTGAAGGAAGCAATTGAGATTCGCTTTACGACGAACTTAATTAACAGAGATAGTGGTTTCGACCTTGATAAATCATGGAATCCAGCACTCGGTGTAATAAACTCACAAAGACGTCGTCAGAGTGCAACGCACAAGGGTATATCGTCATACCAACATAGATCGACTGCGGATTCATAGATGTAACTCGCGCAATGTGCACGTCTCTGCCGCCGACCAACGTCTCTGGCGCATTTGCATCTGTGGCCGCATGCGCTGTGGCGCGGTACACGAGTATAAAGGGACGAAGCGAGCACTGGAGCGGCAGTCTTGCAGCTCACTCTGAACGTTATACAGCCGAAATATTAGAGGAAGAAGGAGAATTGTTGCGGCTGCAGATCCGAAACTTAATGGAACTTCCTTACCCTTTGTCTGATGTAGCTGTTCTCAATAATATATGTTTTAACATGTGACAACCTATAATTTATGTGGCCGACCATAACTGGCACCTTGTTGTCTGGAGGAGACACTGCGTTCTCAACGTAAGCTGTGAGAGTTCCATCACCTGCTGCTAGGACCTTTGCCGTCCTAGATATCAATATAGCTCTGCATTTGTCTCTAACGTTGGTGAGACCTATACCACCTTTTGTGTCAGATAGAGTCACGGTTTAATAATCAACCATAAGGCCTCACCCTCTCCAAATGAACCACGCTAGAGCAGATTCAATTCGTTTCCCCATTCTCTAAGGCAAAGGGAAAATACTTGCGAGGTAGTATACCTTAGGATGTATGTAGCGAGATTTACGTATCTGTGATTTTTTGCATCATATCGAGAGAACGGGTGGATTTCTGTCGTAAGAGAATACTGAGCTTGATTTTCCAATTCCAGGCCGCTGTCTTGATATGACATTTGCCTAAACCGTATCCCCAGAAGTTTGATGTTGTCTGCTTGTTCAACTGGTCGTGTTTCAACGAATCCTATCTCACTGCCTAACTGTAAAATTCTAAATTTACCTACATTAATTTTATCTGCAGAACAAGAACTATATGTCTGAATCGCGTCCTGTATCTTTATAACATCAGTCATGTACACGGCCAGGGAGCGTGACAAGTAATTATCGTAGAAATGATAATGAGAACTGCAGCATCGAGATGGGGTAGTCTTGTATCGACTGTAGGATGGCAATTCCTGCTGTGCCTTGTCCACTGACAAGAATTCTTGAAGCTGCATGAGTATATAATCTCCTGATAATATTGACAAAAAATAGTTTAGTTCCCATTTTCGACATGACACGTATCAGGTAGTTGTGAAGGACCCTGTCAACTGCTTCGTCCATGTGTCCATGTTGGCCACTCTGTAATTGGACGCCGAGGCGACAGCCGTTACATCCCGGTATTCCTCCAACGCTTGGTGTATTGTCCTCCTTAGGACGGCACATGACTGATATTGACCGATGAGGCGGCCAGCAATGGTCTTCAATCGATGAAGCAATACCACAGCAACGAGCTTGTGGTCAGGGTTTAGGAGCGATATAGGACGCATAGCTTGCAAATCGTTAGTGCCTCCACTTTTAGGAACCAGCATTATGAGTCCTTCTAAAAACTCATAGGGAGTGGTGGCAGACATATGTATTTCGTCGAGCACTGCAATCAACGTACGACCGACTAAATTGCAGTACTGTAGGTGGAACTCTACTCGCAACCCACCGGGTCCAAATAATTTGTTCCTCGGGCTTACTTACAACGCTTCGTACAGTTATTCTGCAGTGATATGAGCTTACAGATCTGCGTTTTCTGCATGCGTCACGGTCAAGTCAACGCAGTTTAAAAAGGCCTCACAATTGTCGTCGTCGTCAGTGTCCCCTTCAGCATACAGTCTCGCGAAATAATCATGGGCAAACTTTTTGATGTCCTGTTGGTGGATAAACTGACTTTCATCATCGTTTCGGAGGGAACTTATGTGCAGTCGACGCCCTCTTTTTAATTCGACCAGTAGGTGGAAAAGCGCAGTTTTTTCATTCTCAAGGCCGCTCTTATCTGTCGATCTTATTTTAATTCTCTCTATTTGCTAGCGTTACAGAACGCTTATTTTGGCTTTGATCCGTTTTATTCTCATGATGTTACGTGTTACATTGTGTGTCTTTCCCACCGTTTCTTTTCAAAAACGTAGCATTTGACTGTAAGGATAGTATTTTAGGTTTTGCATGCGTTACCCACCATTTAACTCGTGCTCATGCTTAGCGTCCATCAGATGTGAGATATTGAATTTACAGACATCTCCACCCCTAAGTGTCCCTTGCCTGAGCATGTTAATCTTAGCCACAACTGCCAAATGGTCAGAATAACTTACTGGGTAAATTTCGACGTTGAGAACACTATTTTTCAGGCGACGAGAGGCGTAGATTCGGTCTATCCTACTCATGGAATGGCTAGTAATATAAGTGAACCCTGGATTCACTCTTGGCTGGTTGTGCCAGGTGTCGATGAGGTGCAATCCTTTCACTAAGCCAGTTCCAGGCATATGTTAGGATTGAGCGTTTGGTCCGCGGCGGAAAGAACACAGCTGACATCACCAGCAAGGATGGTGCTCTTGTCCGCGGGATTGATTGATTCAACTGTAGTTTCCTGAAAGAAGGTAGATCTATCCAGTCTGGCTTTCAAACCGGACGGAGCATGAATGTTAATAAGCTGAGCTGTGTCTGTTTCGACAGAAATACCTATTCCACTTGCTAACTTTTTAACACCTCTAGGATTATAATCCCGTCCTTGAATTACGTGGCAGTGCCGCTTTCAGGTCCCCTATTGAGGATAGCAGTGTATCCTGCTATATGTTGCACCCTGTTTGTACACACTTCTTGTTACATGACTATGCCTGTATCGAAAGCATATACACTCCTGGAAATGGAAAAAAGAACACATTGACACCGGTGTGTCAGACCCACCATACTTGCTCCGGACACTGCGAGAGGGCTGTACAAGCAATGATCACACGCACGGCACAGCGGACACACCAGGAACCGCGGTGTTGGCCGTCGAATGGCGCTAGCTGCGCAGCATTTGTGCACCGCCGCCGTCAGTGTCAGCCAGTTTGCCGTGGCATACGGAGCTCCATCGCAGTCTTTAACACTGGTAGCATGCCGCGACAGCGTGGACGTGAACCGTATGTGCAGTTGACGGACTTTGAGCGAGGGCGTATAGTGGGCATGCGGGAGGCCGGGTGGACGTACTGCCGAATTGCTCAACACGTGGGGCGTCAGGTCTCCACAGTACATCGATGTTGTCGCCAGTGGTCGGCGGAAGGTGCACGTGCCCGTCGACCTGGGACCGGACCACAGCGACGCACGGATGCACGCCAAGACCGTAGGATCCTACGCAGTGCCGTAGGGGACCGCACCGCCACTTCCCAGCAAATTAGGGACACTGTTGCTCCTGGGGTATCGGCGAGGACCATTCGCAACCGTCTCCATGAAGCTGGGCTACGGTCCCGCACACCGTTAGGCCGTCTTCCGCTCACGCCCCAACATCGTGCAGCCCGCCTCCAGTGGTGTCGCGACAGGCGTGAATGGAGGGACGAATGGAGACGTGTCGTCTTCAGCGATGAGAGTCGCTTCTGCCTTGGTGCCAATGATGGTCGTATGCGTGTTTGGCGCCGTGCAGGTGAGCGCCACAATCAGGACTGCATACGACCGAGGCACACAGGGCCAACACCCGGCATCATGGTGTGGGGAGCGATCTCCTACACTGGCCGTACACCACTGGTGATCGTCGAGGGGACACTGAATAGTGCACGGTACATCCAAACGGTCATCGAACCCATCGTTCTACCATTCCTAGACCGGCAAGGGAACTTGCTGTTCCAAAAGGACAATGCACGTCCGCATGTATCCTGTGCCACCCAACGTGCTCTAGAAGGTGTAAGTCAACTACCCTGGCCAGCAAGATCTCCGGATCTGTTCCCCATTGAGCATGTTTGGGACTGGATGAAGCGTCGTCTCACGCGGTCTGCACGTCCAGCACGAACGCTGGTCCAACTGAGGCGCCAGGTGGAAATGGCATGACAAGCCGTTCCACAGGACTACATCCAGCATCTCTACGATCGTCTCCATGGGAGAATAGCAGCCTGCATTGCTGCTAAAGGTGGATATACACTGTACTAGTGCCGACATTGTGCATGCTCTGTTGCCTGTGTCTATGTGCCTGTGGTTCTGTCAGTGTGATCATGTGATGTATCTGACCCCAGGAATGTGTCAATAAAGTTTCCCCTTCCTGGGACAATGAATTCACGGTGTTCTTATTTCAATTTCCAGGAGTGTATAAAATCTAGTAAGCACTCATTTTTAGTCAAACTAGTGATTTTGTTAATGTTAACTGTAGCTATACTACACAACTGTAAATCAGTGCTACTACACATTTCTGCCAGGCTGTGTGTTAATAGAAGTTGTCTTCCATGTCTGCATCAGTCCCACCGAGTTTCAACGTATCGCGTCCGCCACCGTGTGTTGCCGGCGGATTACACACCCCCTTATCTTCATGCCAAGGTGAGTTATCATGTGGTGTTGCAGATGCGCCCGTACTGTTAGAAGCGAGACTGTCAGTATGACTATCACTGCATTCTGAACTAACAATCGCGGATTCGTTGCTTTGCGTTTTGTTACGAATCGTTTCTCCAGAGTCGGCAGATTCAGCATCTGCTGCTTGCGATGCGGGGTCTCGTCTTTGACGGAGTCTCTCTCCTACGATTCTTCGTGCTTTGTCTTCTAGCGTTGGCGCCATTGCTTGGTTTTGAATAACTGCTTCCTTATCCTCCTCCCGTGCTCCTGGATGGTTGGCTTTCCGTGTTTCTTTTTTCCCCTTCGGTGCGTCCGTAGGTTGGTTGTTCGTGTTTGCTGCACCATTTTGAATCACTGTGGTGTTTCTGGATTCCTCGAATTCTCCTATTCCTCGGTCTGACAGTACTGGCGTTCGTGATTTCTTCGACTTTTGTTGATGTTCTTCCTTGCTGTCCGACGGCGTGAGATGTAGTTTCTCTTGTACCTGCTTCGCTTTTTCTCTCAAGGAGGGTGCACTTTTTCCAGCTCAACCCTGTGCCACTGAATGAGGCAGCGAGGCAGATACTGCGCAAACGACGGTGGCACGACCGTAGCTCCGAACAATGAAACACAGTCTTCACGTGAGACTGAAGCACAGATGAGAAACAGCGAAACAACAGCAAGCTCCACCAACGAAACGAAAACAAAACACGCAGGAATGCCCATGCGGAGCTGGAAAAAGTTTCTTCTGCATTGGTCATTCCCATTCGCGCGTCCTCTTCGACGTGGCCCGTAGTGTTATCAATAACTGCGTCTGATGTTCCACGAGCTGCTGAGACGTGCCTTATCGGTAGCTGAGGCACAGTGGGTGGGACAGCCGGCTGCCCCGTCGGCAGTTGTGTCACTCGGCGCGCACGTGTCCTGTGGAACCACGTCCAGCGCACGTCCGTGGCTGCCCCTCATAAATAACAATAGTCCTATATCTACAGACGTTACTATGTGGGGGAATATGCTTTATCGTGTCGAGTTCATATGCACCACACCACTTCTCAGCAATGTTGCTTGGAATGTTCCCATAAGGCTTCAACACCGCATCATTCTTCTGTGAGGTTATTTCAAACGGTAGTTCGAAAACTCTAATACTTCTAATTCCAAGTCTTGCATGAGTAGCTTCTCCAGTTCCGACATTGCCGTCAGAATGTTTGAACTTGAAGTTGTTCCCGTATAATTCTACAATTTGGTCACATTGTTCGGAATTCTTTAACCTAAGATAGACGGCACTACTACTGATCGACAGATGAATTCCAATTAACTTTACTACTTCTTCTAGAAAGTCCTCGCCGGCCATTGTGGCCGAGCGGTTCTAGGCACTTCAGTCTGGAACCGCGCGACCGCTACGGTCGCAGGTTCGAATCCTGCCTCGGGCATGGATGTGTGTGATGTCTTTAGGTTAGTTAGGTTTAAGTAGTTCTAAGTTCTAGGGGACTGATGACCATAGGTGTTAAGTCCCATAGTGCTCAGAGCCATTTGAACCATTTTTTTTAGAAAGTCCTCTCCTTCCAACGATTTGGGTCGTGCACATTTATTGTCAAACAGAAACATCAAAGTGTCTTGTTTTTACAGGTTCTGCCATTAGAAGGCCAATATGATCCGTGCAAATAAGTTACGAACGCTCTACGGTGTTACACTCACCGACGACAACAGCGCACTGTCGCTAGCGACGGCTCACTTCCGCACGCCACGGCCGCCGAGGGCCGGCTGCCACTCAGGCGGGTGATCTCTATAACGTGTGTCCAGTTTTTGTTGGTTACAGAGTGTAGCCCAAACAAATTAGTTACTTACAGAAAATGTCGAGCAAAGGCAAGAAACTAATTTCAAAGCTAATGGAACACTTCAGGGGCTTCAGCGTAGTCACTGTTTTCGTTTTAAGCATATTGTTTGGACAACCATTGCAGTCGTCTTCATCAGTTGCCGCAGCTTGTTCGGTTACGTACTATATTTCCTGCGTGGTTGGAGTCCAGGCAGCAAGACTGCGTCGGTTGTCGGAAGACTGTGCGTAAAATGGAAACCCGGAAGTATATTATTAATCACTTCTTACGCCGAGAAGAACTGAGAGATCAACTTCAAACTTGATTATAATAAGTTCCGTCTCCGATTTAAATGCACTTTCGAATTCTCTTGACGGCATCACGTCTAACTCTTCTGTGGTCATAGTGGCTTCCTTTTCAATGCACTTTCGAATTCTCTTGACGGCATCACGTCTAGCTCTTCTGTGGTCATAGTGGCTTCCTTTTCTGTGGACACCACTGCTGATAATCCGAACAATCACTCTGTGAAAACTTGCAGGAGTTTTGGATGTGCTTGTAAAAGACTATGGTCTACGAACTGAATGACGTCTTCTACTTGTCTTCTCAGCACAGTGGTCTATTTACACATTCAGATCAAATTCTCGCACGACTGCTGGGTACTGCTCCATTCTCACGCTGTTTTGTGGAAACAACAGTAAATATTCTTGTATCTCGTAATTTGCGATTAGGAAACCATCTACAAACAGCAGCAGTGTTTCCATCACAGAACTCGTACACAAATACCATATCGCCAGCTCACCATTTGTAAATACGTCCGTCATGCGTAAACGATACACAGTCCCAATTGATAAATTCAGTTATGCGAACAGAACATAACTTCACAACTAAAATAAAAAAAAAGATTACAACTTAAAACAGAGCAAGCTGGCGCCTCCCATTGCTCCGTTGCTCTTGTAACACTGTCAATACTCCTCCTCCTCCTACTACTACTAATATTAATAGTAACAGTAATAATAACAATAATAATAATTTTCTTTGTCACTTTTCGGTCTTTGAGTGTTATTTGGTTCTGCTTTTCCTACAACATGAGTATATGGTGTTGGCATGAGTCTATCCATTTCTTATTTAGGTCACACTTCATTCTGTTTCATTATTACAGTTCCAATCTCAGATTCTCTGATTGCAAAAATGTAATTAGTTTTGTTTAAAGCAATGCTTACTAGAAATTATACCTTATTACAAATTCTACTACAATACCTCATGGTGAAAACATTTATAGCTAATACATATATTTGATATTGATGAAATAACTCATTGTAAAGACTGACGTTTCGACTTTTCAGTAACGTAGTTAACAGTCTGGGGAAATAATCAACTTACGAAATAATTAATAATAAAATTAAGAAGAAGCCATATTTTCCATTGCAGATTTTGCCTCTGTGCATATTAGATTCCAACCTTTGTCATTATAGCTCTGTTACCGGTAAACTAATTTTAATACCCAAGGTGGGGTAATTAATTAATCAGTTAAGCCATTAATTAAGATCTTTTCATCTATATGGCGTTTGTACGTGTAAATAGGATATTTCAGTCTTGCGGCTCACTCTGAAGATGGCTGAAAGTTATACAGCCAAAATATTAGAAGAAAAAGGAGATTTCTTGCGGCTGCACGCCCGAAACTTAATGGAACAGGATATTTCTGATGCATAAAATTAATTTTTCTAATTACCGAGACCACCACATATCGAGAAACTAAATTTTTATCAGTAGTTATAGTCCGTAATGAGTAGCAAAATTCAACTTACCAGTTCTTTGCAAATGATTGTGCAGTTCACGAAATAACAGTTTGTTCTGACGCCAGACTTTAAATGATTGAACGTCGCCAAAAACAGTCAATTTGCGACCGGTAACACCAGGTAACAGCTATGAGAAAGTCCTGGTTGTGTGAGTTACACCTAAGCCAGTTTCTCCACGCTCTCCCCCTCCCCCGTGTCCACCCACCCTACAGCTATGTCCCCTAAAATACGCAAACCGGCATCCGCGGAAACTTGTAAATTGGCCCCTAATAATTTACAAGTGTTTTATTGAGTCACGTTTGAGAATATTTTGACTAAATGTAGTTGCAGTTGGTTACACGGTCTGACCCTTTGTTGAGAGTGATGACTTTCATTACATACTGAACTAAGTGAACTACTGAGGTATACTTTTATCTGATGGGTTACTACAAGGCAGCATTGGAATTGTGATGTATAGTGCAAATATGAGCAGTGTTCTGTACCACACTTTATCGATTTGATTTAGTGTCTGTTTAGGGCTGCTACTGGTGGTTGCATAATGTTTCTGAAAAACTGTGCTTCAACAACTTTGCAATTCATCTGCTGAATTCTGTCATTAGACTTTTTTTTCATTTGTGAGCGCCAACCTAGTTTATGTACTATTTATCTTGCAAAGTTAAAAAACTTGGTCATTGTCCAAACAATAGGACCTTGAGGATCATAAAGGTGTGAAAAGTGAAACCAGAATTATGATGTGTATATTTTTAAACATAAACACTCTACCACTAATTAAGGTTTCCAGTTTGACGAATACAGACTGGCTTGCTACCAAAGAGGAGATGGAACGAAACTCAGGTTGGTTGACTTAAAAACTTCAATACAACCTGTAAGCTGAAACTTATCTCTGTAACGAACCGTAGTTCTGTTACCAATAAAATTTCGACATTTGTTGTATACAATGTTTAAGTCGAATTAGTCTGCACTACAACCTCATGAAATATTTACCATTCGTCCTGAAAGAGCATGTGTATCAAGATGCACACAAGCCTGCACCAAATACATGGAATATTATGAGGACACGACACGAACAGTAAAATACTGGGATCTAGAATTTCGAATTGGACCAGTCTGGCACAGTCGGTCTCACACGAAGGAAAATCCGGAAGCTGACTTACATATGAAGACGAAAGTGCGAAATGCACTTTTTTTTATTTAGTTGATTTTGTGACACTTTCTACATTAGCGCGCCAAAGACGAACACTGTAGCAATTTACCAAGTGAGATGGTGTAGTGGTTAGCACACTGGATCACACTCCGGAGGACGACGGTTTAAATCCCCATCCGGCCACCGCAGTTCAAATTTTCCGTGGTTTCCCTATAGCGCGCGAGGCAAATGTCAGGACAGTTCCTGAAAACGGTGCACGGTCAGCTTTCTTCCTCATTCTACCCTAATGCGAACATCTTCTATCTCTGATGACCCTATTGTCAACTGGACGTTAAAATCTTCCTTCTTCTTTCTTGTAACGTTTCATATGTTTCTCCAATATGAACACCTGTTACTAACCCAATATGCACAAGAAACTTCTAGTTGATTAGCACCATAAATTCTGCTTATGTAACGTCTGATAAAGTACACTGGTGTCCAGAGTTAAAGCAACAAACGGAAATTTTGCAATGTTGCTTTCATTTTGCCACAAAACACTACAAATAGGCGATAGTAAAGAAGAAATAATGTAAAGAATACAGAATGCAATCAACTGCAACATGCACAACGGTAGACAAAAATGTTCTTCGTTTTTTTACGACTCAACAGATTTGCACGCACGTTCTAACAACAGGTTAATGAGATCAGTATGGGGTGTGACCAGCTCTGGCACCAATACAGGCCTCACAACGACGCGACATGCTGTGAATGACGTCATCAATCTCATGTTGAGGCAGTACTGCCCATTGTTCCAGCAGAGCATCTCACAAGTCTTGGAGAGTGGTTGGTCGATGCTGACGTGACGCAACCCATCTGCGTGGTGCATCCCAGACATGCTCTACGGCATTCAAAACGAGAGCGCGAGCAGGCCACGCCATCTTCCGTTTCCAAAAAAACATGTATGAGGTCGAGCGTTATCGTCCATCAGTACGAAGTCTGGGCCCACAGCATCTCGCAACAACCGCGCATGAGATCGCAAGATATCCTCACGGTACCTGACAGAAGTTAAATCTTGCTAATTCACCGTACAATTTCGTGAAGGCGTGTTCGAGTGCTCAACGTAATCCCTGCTCACACCCTTAGGGATCCTTCTCGATATCGGTCTCTTTCCACAATGTTTGGGTCCTGAAATCGTGTTCCACGTGCCCTCCAGATGCGAATCCGTCGAGAATCACTCTCCAGATCAAATCGGGACTCATCTGTGAAAAGAACATTGGCCCACCATTGGACCGTCCACGTGTCATGTTGACGGCTCCACTCGATACGTTCACTTCTGTGAAGACACGCCAGAGGTCAACAGACAGCAGGTGTCCAGCAATAAAGGCCACTCTGCTGTAGTCTTCTGTACACCATTTGCCTCGATACGACACGTCCAGTGGATGCTGCGAGGTCAGTTGCCAGTTACAATGCGGTACCAAGGCAGTACTGTAGTGTCCTTACACCCAAATAACGGTCCATTCTTTCTTATGACACACCTGGTCAGCGCTGTCCTGGTCCCCAGGATACAGTTTCGATCTCTATAAACTGTCGCTTCGTCCGAGAAACAACCGAACGATTCACGTTAAGCCATCGAACCACATCAGTTAGTGACTCTCCTGTTTCCACTCCTTCTATGGCCCTCCACAGCAGAGTCTCTAGGCGTCTTCTCTGTGCTACACCACACCGTCTGTTACTATGTACACAGCAATTGTCGATGTGTGACTAACCTACAAACACTACCCCGCTTGATAAGTCCCCTTATGTCATTGCTGGCATAGTTGCCCGTTGATCGGAATGCCATCTTCTGTGCAGTGAAATGGACACAGGAAGAGGAAATAACAGTTTTTTGCTTTAATTTTGGACACCAGTCTAATCTGGTTACACATATATATGAAACAAACGCTAATGATTGCAATTCTAATAACTACTATTCAGTTACGTTTCTAGTCCATGAAATACACATGTAATGTTTGTCTGTGAGTTGGATCCTCTGGCAAACTGTGAGAAAGTGAGTGACAAGCTTTCACTGACAAGCATGTCATAAAAGTGTTCCTAGCTGAAAGGCTGGGTCTGGAGGTAGGTATTCTGGACAGACAGGCATTGTCATAGAGAATTCCCACTTTCCAAGGAAAGCCTCACAAGGGCCTGAATCTTCCATTGTGAGAAGCCGAGTAGAATGCTTTCGAAAAAGATACGAATCTGGGAAAGGAAACACAATGCACTCAGGGCGTGAAGAATGTACTAGTCTCAAAGGAAATCAGCAGAAATTAATGTTTAAATTTTGTAAGACAGTCGTGCGTTGATTCATAAAAATTATTTTCGTAGTGGGAAGGAAGACTCTCGAGAGCATACATACAGCCCATATCATTGACTTTAGAATGAAAGCGCTCTCATGGTGGGAGAGAAGTTCTGCTTTCTGCCTCACTCTAAGAGAGAAATGTGTATTACTGGTTAATCACGACGGATTCTTTAGGAGAAGGGAAATTCTTATTATTGTTGTAAACTTTTCATTGGTCAGAGCTCAGTAAGTTCATCATGACTGGCTAAAGAGAATCTGGTGCTAGCAGGACCACCAAGATTTTTGTGTACTAGAGCAGATAGACACTTTGCCTTCTCGGATCTCCAGAGAAATAACTCGTCATCTTTGATCTTCAGAAAAGACATATCTACCCTGGAGCTGATCGTAGATGCCGTGGCTGAAATTAAAGCTTTCAGTTATCACAGCGGCCATCCACTGCATCTGAATCTTCGAGTCGTGGAAGCACATGCTGCATTTCCATGCATCGTGACAGGGGTCGACTAATTACTTCGACAGTCATTGGTGGCTTACGCGGACATAGTTAACTATATAATTTCATTTGCAGTGTCTACTCACAGTTGCGATAATAGTCATTTCTTTGTGATGGCTAGTTGGATAATAATATCCATTTTCAAACCACGGTTTAAGATGTGAGTGTAATCATATAGTTCTCACTAATTTACATGTATAAAATATGCATTATTGCTCAGCTTTAACCAGTACATGGAAACAACATGATAAACCTCATATGAGCACACTGTTCTTTCCAATTGAACGCAGCAAACAATTATTATTAATTGATTTGTCTATTGGAATCCAGTAAATGCATCTTAGCAATATACAGATTTTATTGTAATCTTTGGTTTCATTGCGTGGTTCCATTAAAGTTCCTTATTACCTGTCTGAGTTACGGTAACCACATTTCATGTCTAATTTGGCCACCAATGTTTAAATGCAGGTAGTTACTAGTTTCTGTTGCATGACTTTTTTCTTCTGTTTCACATGGTCTTGTTGTTGTTGTTGTGGTCTTCAGTCCGGAGACTGGTTTGATGCAGCTCTCCATGCTACTCTATCTTGCTCAAGCTTCTTCATCTCCCAGTACCTGCTGAAACCTACGTCCTTCTGAATCTGCATAGTGCATTTATCTCTTGGTCTCCCTCTACGATTTTTACCCTCCATGCTACCCTCCAATACTAAATTGGCGATCCCTTGATGCCTCAGAGTATGTCCTACCAAGCGAATCCCTTCTTCTAGTCAGTTATGTGATCTATCCATCTAATCTTCAGCATTCTTCTGTAGCACCACATTTCTAAAGCTTGTCCAAACTATTTATCGTCCATGTTTCACTTCCATGCATGGCTACGCACCATACAAATACTTTCAAAAACGACTTCCTGACACTTAAATCCATACTCGATGTTAACAATTTTCTCTTATTCAGAAACGCTTTCCTTACCATTGCCAGTCTACATTTTATATCCTCCCTACTTGCACCATCATCAATTATTTTGCTCCCCAAATAGCAAAGCTCATTTACTACTTTAAGTGTCTCGTTTCCTAATCTAATTCCCTCAGCGTCACCCGACTTAATTCGACTACATTCCATTATCCTCGTTTTGCTTTTGTTGATGTTCATCTTATATCCTCCTTTCAGGACACTGTCCATTCCGTTCAACTGCTCTTACAAGTCCTTTGCTGTCTCTGACAGAATTAGAATGCCATCAGCGTACATCAAAGTTTTTATTTCTTCTCCATGGATTTTAAAACCTACTCCAAATTTTTCTTTTGTTTCCTTTACTGCTTGCTCAAAATACAGATTGAATAACATCAGAGACAGGCTACAACCCTGTCTCACTCCCTTCCCAACCACTGCTTCCCCTTCATGTCCCACGACTCTTATAACTGCCATCTGGTTTCTGTACAAATTGTAAATAGCCTTTTGCTCCCTGTATTTTACCCCTGCCACCTTCAGAATTTGAAAGAGAGTATTGCAGTCAACATTGTCTAAAGCTTTCTCTAAGTCTACAAATGCTAGAAACGTAGGTTTGCCTTTCCTTAATCCAGCTTCTAAGATAAGTCGCAGGGTCAGTATTGCCTCACGTGTTCCAATGTTCTACGGAATCCAAACTGATCTTCCCGGAGGTCGGCTTCTACCAGTTTTTCCATTCGTCTGTAAAGCATTCGTGTTAGTACTTCGCATCCGTGACTTATTAAACTGATAGTTCGGTAATTTCACATCTCTCAATAACTGCTTTCTTTGGGATTGGAATTATTATATTCTTCTTGAACTCTGAGGGTATTTCGCCTGTCTCATACATCTTGCTCACCAGATGCTGGAGTGTTGTCAGGGCTGGCTCTCCCAAGGCTGTTATTAGTTCTACTGCAATATTGTCTACTCCCAGGGCATTGTTTCGACTTAGGTCTTTCAGTGAGCTGTCAAAGTCCTCACGCAGTATCATACCTCCCATTTCATCTTCATCTACATCCTCTTCCTTTTCCATAATATTGTCCTCAAGTACATCGCCCTTATATACACCCTCTATATACTCCATTCACCTTTCTACTTTTCCTTCTTTGCTTAGAACTGGGTTTCCATCTGAGCTCTTTATATTCATACAAGTGGTTCTCTTTTCTCCAAAGACCTCTTAAATTTTCCTGTAGGCAGTATCTATCTTACACCTAGTGAGATATGCCTCTACATCCTTACATTTATCCTCTAACCATGCCTGCTTGGCCATTTTGCACTTCCTGTCGATCTCATTTAGAGACGTTTGTATTCCTTTTTGCCTTCTTCATTTACTGCATTTTAATATTTTCTACTTTCATCAATTACATTCAATATTTCTTCTGTAACCCAAGGATTTCTACTAGCTCCCGTCTTTTTACCTACATGATCCTCTGCGGCCTTCACTATTTTATTACTCAAAGCTACCCATTCTTCTTCTACTCTATTTCCTTCCCCCATTCCTGTCAATCGTTCCCTTATGCTCTTCCTGAAACTCTGTTCAACCTCTGTTTCTTTCAGTTTATCCAGGTCCACTCTTCTGAAATTCCCACCTTTTTGCAGTTTCTTCAGTTTTAATCTACAGTTCATAACCAATAGATTGTGGTCAGAGTCCACATCTGCCCTTGTTTAAAACTTGGTTCCTACCTCTCAGTTTTACCATTATATAATCTGAAACTTCCTGGCAGACTCCGCTGCAGAGTGAAAATCTCATTCTGATTATATAATCTATCTGAAACCTTCCAGTATCTCCAGGCCTCTTCCATGTTTATAACCTTCTTTCATGATTCTTGAACCAAGTGTTAGCTATGATTAAGTTATGCTTTGTGCAGGATTCTACCAGGCGTCTTCCTCTTTCATTTCTTACCCCAATTCCATAATCACCTACTATATTTCCTTCTCTTCCTTTTCCTGCTACTTAATTCCAGTCACCCACGACAATTAAATATTCGTCTCCCTTCACTACCTGAATAGTTTCTTTTATCTCATCATTCATTTCATCAATCTCTTCGTCATCTGCAGAGCTAGTTGGCATATAAACTTGTACTACTGTGGTAAGCGTGGGCCTCGTGTCTATCTTGGCCACAGTAATGCGTTCACTATGCTGTTTGTAGTAGCTTACCCGCACTGCTATTTTTTTTTATTCATTATTAAACCTACTCCTGCATTACCCCTATTTGATTTTGTATTTATAACCCTGTATTCACCTGGCCAAAAGTCTTGTTCCTCCTGCCACCGAACTTCACTAATTCCCACTATATCTAACTTTAACCTATCCATTTCCCTTTTTAAATTTTCTAACCTACCTGCCCGATTAAGGGACCTGACATTCCACGCTCCGATCCGTAGAACGCCAGTTTTCTTTCTCCCGATAACGACGTCCTCCTAAGTAGTCCCCGCCCGGAGATCCGAATGTTGGACTATGTTACAACCGTAATATTTTACCGAAGAGGACGCCATCATCATTTAATCATACAGTGAAGCTGTAGTTTCCCCTTGCTTTCAGCTGTTTAAAGTATCAGCACAGCAAGGCCGTTTTGTTTACAAGGCCAGATCAGTCAATCATCCAGACTGTTGGCCCTTTAACTACTAAAAAGATTGCTGCCGCTCTTCTGGAACCACACGTTTGTCTGGCCTCTCAACAGACACCCCTACACTGTGGTTGCATCTACGGTATAGTTATCTGTATCACTGAGGAACGCACACCTCCCCACCAACAACAGGGTCCATGGTTCATGTGGGGAGGCACATGGTCTTATGGGGAGCAATCTGTTCACTGTATTGGTCATCCGAACCAGATCTTGTTAAATGGTCAACCATAGTCCCTCATAATAATTTTGGGACTTCTTATCTAGTATTTTTCCAGGTTTTCTAATAGATGCAAACACATAAAATTAAGAATATTAATAATAAACTTGTATGCTCAATCACAGTATTGAGACTTGATGCAGTATTTCAACGAGATGGTGCGGCGTAATCAGTTTCTGCTTGCACTTTACAAGCAAAAGGAACTAATAAAAATTTCTCAAACGAAATTACCACATGTGATTCAGATATCATGCAGCATGAACAACATTAATGCATTCCAGTGCATGTCACATGAACGTGGGTTCAGACAGGGTAGCAGCGTAAGTGAGCTGTTACCCTTCACAAAAGCTCACCTCGAACCAGGACTGTATGATTCAAGAATTATCACTATTGATCATAGGGGGCACTGTACCAACCAGATGACAAACTCAATAACCAAAGATATAATAATGGGCATGCGAATGGTGTAGAGATTATTGAGATTCGGATTCCAGATCCACGAAAAATCCAGAGTGAAAAGTAATATTGAGAGACATAACTGATTGGTAACTTCCATTCTGGAAAGCAATGCCCAATATAAAAAGAAACAAAGAATACCATATGTCGATTTTTAGGAGCACAGGAAGCCTGTGCTGGGAGAGGAAGAGAATGTGGTTAGTTTTAGTTACCCTGTAATCAATGTAGAAACAGACAATAAAACTCTTGAGTGTGTGCTATATACTGGAAGCCAAATATTTGTGTTAGATAAGTACATTTTTCATGTATGTGACTGAAAACGAGATTGGCAAGTCCGTGTTGATTTAACATGTCATGGGAATGAATATAGTGACAATTTCAGGGTCATATGGGGAATCACCATCAGTGCCTTATTAGACCTTGATTTTATACTCAAGTATAATATGGCGAAGTACCTAGCAGATAGATTCAGTGTGGCGAAAGTTGCAGATCAATAAGAGAGCTTGCATTTCAACCATTACGTTGATTGAGGCAAAAGATCGAATTACATAGCTCTGGTGTACAATGATAAAGTACGGAAAGAGACTTCAGATATGGTGCATGAAGGTGTTATTGGGGAAGCAGTTACCTCTTATAATAATCGCATCCTATATCATCCGATATATTACCAAGAAAGACTGTTCTGTTCAGCTGGTTCATGGTCCATGGCAAATTAACATCATGACTGAGACTGAGACTGACAGACCAGAAAAATTACAAGAATTTTTCTTTGGTGCACATCTGCCATATTTACTGGCAGGTTGGAGTGTACCATGTGTGTTGACAGTATACAGCATTCTATGCTTTGTGTAGTCCTATCAATTCAAGAAGTTACCATTTCGACCACATGTGTCATCAGCTGCCTTCATTGACGGGCTGAGTTCCACGATCCAAGAATCATTAATGTAAGACACATAATGATGTATGTTGATGATGCACTCATCGTGGAAAAGGTATGGGAATCCACAACACCATTTTAGACTAGTTTCTTAGTGCTTCTAAGGGTCAGGGAAATATGTTCAAGTTAATGAAGTTGGAGTGTCAGACATAAGGAGGTAGGACTGCTAGGTCACGTAGTTTCTACAAATGGCAACCGGCCAGATTTGGATGAGCTTGAGACCGTTGAAAATTACTCAGAACAAAAAAGCATGTACATCCATTTCTGGGACCCTTCAGTTGTTAAAAGCGTTTGATGAAGGGTACTGTAATGAGAACAAACTGGTATTGTGGAGTTGGACAGAAACTGAACAGAAGGAATTTGTATATGTGAATGAAGTCCTGTTGAAAGTTCGACTTTTGTTCCACACTGACTCTAACAAAAAATCCTTGCGTCTCTGGCTGTCTCATAAACTGGTCTTGGGGTCTGTCGTCAAACAGATGATTACATTTGACAATTGCATTCTGGGTAAGGCTAAAAGGAACTCAGTGACCAAGCTGGAGACAATGGGAGTGGTTTGGGATTTACAAAGTTTGGGTGCTTTTTAATGACAAGAATCACAAAAGTTTATGGTGACCATAAAAGTTTGGAATTTTTAATGAGTGCATGACTGACACACGGAAGACTTTCACGCTGGTCACTGGATCTGTAAGAACTTTGGTTCCATTTGTACAAGTGCTAGGGAAAGACAGTGTCATGGCTGACACCTTATCACATACACTCATTCGGTTAACATGTGAGAATGGGGACTAACATGTGAGAATGAACTTAAGGAGACAAATTTTGATGTATTATGTACGAAAGAAGTACTGTTTGAAAGATTGTAGGGCCGCACTTGTAGATATTGGCAAAGAAGAAGACAAAAATCCCATCTTAAAAGCCATCAGACTGAAATGGCAAGATAATGAACTAACCTATAGCAGGAAATACGAAATAATTAGGTACAACATATTGTTCAGGCGAACAAATCTGGATGAAAGCAGTTGGTTGGTGTGTGTATCAGACAAGTTTGCCAACAAGCTCGTATGGTACACTTAGCTTAGTTGTGCAGGTTTGTGCTATGAAAATGTTACAAGAAATCAAGAAAAATTCGTATATTTCAATAATATGGACAGATGTGTTAAAGAAGTTCTAAGTAGATATGTGCCCCACCGAAAGCCAAACGAGGTACGGTCACTCACCAAGCACCTATGTACTCCATAATAACAAACAATTTGCAGGATTTGCAGGATAGCGCGCCTCGGGTCATTTTGGCCCTATACACAGACTCATAGGTGACGCCTATACATCGTCAATAGAACTCACTTCAAAGGTCGTTATTCTCATATCTCTGAAAACTGCCACTGGCAGGACAGTTATGAAGGCCTTCAACAGGCATGTTCTACATTTTATGTGGTCGCAGGATCCTATCTGGCAATGGGCTACAATTTCATTCTCTTCTCGGACTCTGATGACAAGGAAGAGGCTAAGGACTCACTATCACTGGGAGAATCATCAAACTGTGCTGTTCATATTGTCACATAAACATTGCACCGAGATTAGTATTGCCGAGTAAAAAGCCTGCAGACAGAATGAGGGAAATAATTGATTATCCATCTGTCTGACAAAAATGACATCAGGAGGTCGTGGAGTTAGGACTAGGAAGAATAATAGAAAAGGAAAAGAGATGTCATAAGAGTCAGAAGGGCACAATAAAGCAACAAAGAGGGTGATAAAGTTGTATGGAAGACTACAAAAAGATAACAGAGAGGCCAGGTACTATGTCACAAATTATTATATGTCTGCAGTGAACTGTATCGGGCAAGGTTAATTACCCACGAGAATTTCGTAGCAATTGAAACACGATTTATTGAATAAAGAGAGTCTGAGACAACACACCAAAACTTACATCTGTGGAAGGAGGTACAAAGGAGCAGGAAAAATAATTTAATCTGTGTGTATCTAGGATCCGAGTTTTGGTAAAGCAACGTTTGCCTGACTTCCCACAAAAATTGGAATCATTCTAACACTCTGGAAGAGAAATAAGAAGAATGTGTTGGACGAACTATTGGGTGGATGCGCCCAATAAGAATGGTTTCTGTGTCAGAGTTTCACCTGGACCAGATGTGGGATGCACTGTTCCATGTTTCGCTTGTAGTGAGGAAGCACTGAGCCTTTTTTAATATGTTGCTCTTCAAGTAGTGTTGTGCCATTAGGGATTTTTTTTAAAAGAGCTAGTGGCAGGGTGCCCTAAGCCGTTGAGAATATGACTGGGAAGCAGACACGCCACTTTACCTACAGATACATGAGTCGTGTAAACCTAAGGTGTGCGATTATCTTTATCTTTATGGTACTGTTCACATGGAGTACAACTGATATCCAGGAGAAGTCCATATGTGAGGTAATTAACAAAAAAAGATGAGATGGATAAAATAGAGGCACAACCCATGAAGGGAATAAATAAAGAAAGGAAGAATTATAATGTTTGCAGAGTGGGAATGATAAATACTGAAAGTCCATGGGCATGCAGCTAGACTTATGAGAGTAGAATTATTGAACTGATGATCTTTATGAAGTATTTTGTATTCTTTTGCCCTGAACTCTGTACGTTATGTGTATGTGCATTGGGTGCTTCAGATAAACAACCTTATCGCTTACAGCAATAAATATGAATTCAAGAGTTAGAGAACAAAACATAATAAACATACTTACAATAATGACGAGGATCTGCCATAGTGAAAGGGAATACAGCCACACATGCTGCATATGCAGTAGCTGTTCATATGGTTCCCCAAGAAATATGATGATTGTACATATATATTAGTAAAGGGAGACATCTGTCTGTGCTACAACTGGCCACTTCCTAACCATCCGTCCAGGATGGGCGGAATGAACTTTGTATTTTCTAATGGGAACACAACTTTTATTGCATATCCGGACTCTGTACCAAAAATATGTACGGTTTACTCAAACCATTGTTTCTTTTTCGTGGTAGGCGGCTCTGTATTAGACGAATGTCAAGTGCTCCTGTTTTCGCAGTTAAGAATCCACACATTTGATCCTAAATTTCATTTACGATGTAAATCTAAATCTTTGTGTTGTAACAATTCATACTGATCTTAACAATTCACTTTTGTGTTGCAAATGTGATTTTAGAATACAGATAATATGGCCAGACGTTGACATTTCTGGCAAATAAGCTACTTGCATGCTAACATGGTTTTCTGCTCCCTATGGGGGTGATTGTGGTGAGTCCCCAAACCATCGGAATGCTTGGTTTGTGTGATCGCCCTCGAACCATCCCATCAGGGTGACTGATCTTAATGTCTGTTTCCCTCCAACCGCAGTACCTCTCACAATCCGATACGCAGCTACCATCCGAATACGAAACAAAACTATTGTGATAAGATAAAATGCCCATAAAGTTACAGTGACAGGTGCCCTGGTCATGACTCACCAAAATCAAACATGGCGGGAGGCAAAGTGATGCATCGATACCAAACTTACAAATGGTGAGAGACAAGGGAACTCACCAAAGTCAAGCACCCTGACAGTGAGAGGCAAGAGGACTCATTGAGTTCTTTCTCCCCAATGGGAACAGAAAAATATTATAACCACGTCGTCGTTCCTGGATCACTGTACATGTAGTTTTTAACTAAATATTACGTAAGTTGAGGTTGGAGGGGGGAGAATGGAAAGGAAAGGGAAGGAACTTTTGATGTGAGCTATATCGTTATGTGGAATCAGTGGTGATGACCGAAAAGGTGTGCTGCATACTAGGCAGTTGTGTTAACCACTACACCAACCAGACACAGTGCTGACCGCACCTGTGCGGACTATGTTTGCCCGCCTCATAGCCAACCCACACTCCTATCTAGCGCCATATGTCCACAATCCCCATTCACGTCCTCTATGCTCACTACTTTGAGAATCCCACAGGAGAGCGAACGTAACTGTACTTCTGCACTGAAGGTGGTGGATTCATTGTCCACCGAGGCGAATCAGCTATATGAATGTGTACTGTCTGTTTTTTCAGACATGCCAAAAGAACAGACACCACACACTTATATAACCAGATATTAAAATGGCTAACCATATTGAACGGTATAATCAAATTTGCAACTCTAATGTAAATTTGAAATACAAATGTCAACTGTTAGAACACAAAGCTTCACCATTACATTGTGAACGAACTTTAGAATTTAATGTGTTGTTTCTTAATAACCGCAGAAAAGGCATACTTGACATTCGTAGATTACAATGCCATCTACCACTGATAGAAAACAATGTCCTGGGTAAACCATACATATTTTTTGGCGTAGAATCGGAATATGCAATAAAATGGGTTGGGGGCATTTGAAAATTCGAAATTGACCATGTGCATGCATAAGGTGTGGTTAGGAGGTGGCCACTTATAGCATTGGTAGATGTCCCCTTTAGTGATATCATATTTTCACTTAGAACATTACCTTTGTATAATGTGTTGCCTTTGAGATGCTTGATTGTTTCAAGTTAGAACAAATACCATATATATTCCATATGTAGCATATCTGCTGTAAGCCAACTACATTATGTTTCCAGCAAAACATCTTCACCATGCGGGCTGCTTACCCTCCAGAGACTATTTACTAATACCACAAGAGCATCGCCCATTGTGAACACTGTACTGTGCACAAACAGACTGCAGATACTCCACTTGTTATAAGTGCCACCAGGAGGCACCAGCCACTCATACAAGCAGTGCAGGCATTAGGAAACCAATGGCACTGCTATTAAGGAAACAAGTACTGTAAGAACATTGAATGGTCACAGACATACTTCCACCTCCTGTATACTTGAGGTGAAGCACAACATCCAGCAGCAGCAGCAGCAGCATTCCACTGTTCGCTCAATTCCAGGACAGGAACAAGCTACACTCACAGCTCCTCAATTGGAACTCGCTAAGACCAGCTTGGATGCTCCACCCTACATCGCATCATCTTAACACTGCTTCATGGTACTCCACATGGTGAAGCCCCTAAAGACATTCTCTTACAGTTGCTTGGGATGAGGCTTCCCTCAGACTTGGTATCATGTCAATGCATTTCAAGTCAACCTGCTGCATCTGTTGGGGTTATCAGGCATTGTAGTCTGGCTGCTGCACCCCTCCTTCAGCTGTGCCCAATGCTGCCCTGCCACTTCGAGCACTAGCTACGAAGATACAATCGTGGCCAGTCTTCCTCATGAGGGCGGCACAGCCCAGGACACATCATCTGGTTGCTTCGACACGATGCCATTCTTGCTGCATACAGCCTCACCTGCCACCCACTCATTGCTCCCGCTGGACAAGAACCACTGCTGCTTCCATCTTCCTGCACCTATGCCATGAGGATGCAGCCATGGCCGGCCTCCCTCAGTGATGTGCATCACATCTTTTGGCACTGAGCTAACTGCATACAATCTCTCCTACTGTGCCCAGCATGGCATCCATGATAATGACACTATGGTGGGCTCTCTGCACACAGAACCCCAACACGACTGTCACCCAGCCACTGTCCCTTCCTGGCCATGCCTGATACTGTTCATTTCTAGCGCCTTTTCCTTGATGCAGCCATGACCAGACTCCCTTTACAGGGTGGCACTACACTTTCATTGGCGCAGAGCATGCATTCTGCACTCCTTGCATCATCCCCACTTCCACTATGGCTGAAACCAATGCTGTCCTCCCATTTTGGAGCCTGACACTGCCTGTACACAATCGCCATCACTTCCCGTCAATGGTGTCATGGTTACCCACCTTCTATAAGGGACTGCACAGCAGTAAGTGCTTCTACTTCTTTGTAACATGGATTATTTTTTACAGTGTAGATTCCTTTCATGCTCTTGTGCATTCTCCAGTGATGAACCTTCCACAACCACTGGCCACCTCCAGCCAGCGTCTTTCTGTGCTCCTACACATGCCATGCCAATATCCATTCTACCAATTGCTGGTTTCCCTCCATTCCATTGCTCCTATTCTTCCTCCACCCTGGGCCTCCTTGTGGCCCATGTTCTTTGTTTTTCACTTGTGCTTTACGTGGCGACGACCTTCCCACCACCCCTAGCTGCTCTCCAACCAGTTTCTCCCTGTGCCTTTGTGCACTCAATATTCGGCGACATCGCTCTGGTCTGTCTGCTTTCGATACTTATTTTCATTTTTATGGCGTCTCGTCGCCTTCCAAGTTACACCCTACTTTGACACACTCCTAATGCTCAACGAGATGCTCTTGCTAAATGCTGATGTGCACCACTGCGCCCTTAGCATGTAGTGACATCTGTCTATTGTACGCCATTGGGCTTGTCACATCCATCGCTGAACTTATACCACGCCTTCGTTTCTTCTCACGAGCCCATCCTTCACCTACTTTCGCTTAGCTTTGACCACTGTCTGCAGGTTACACCAGCGCCCACCAATACCGCATCTGTCACCACCACCATAGCTTTTGCAGCACCAGCCTTGATCGAACCGTGTTTCCCAGTGCCCTGAGCGCTATGTGCCACTGGACCCCTTTGGCCACCATCATCTTCATATCTCTCACCATGGCACCGTCTGGTCCTCCATGGACCACTTGTCAGCTGATGCCTGTTTGCACTCCATGCTACCACTAATTTCCCTGCATTTTCTTTTTGCAGCAGTGTCACGTTCCTCCATACCCTTGGTAGCACCCCCTTCACAACGTCGCGTCCATGGGTTCCTGGGCCTGGGTCAGAGCCGCTATGAGCTCCTTGTCCTCTTGGACCACTCCAGATGGCTGGGGGAAGAACCTCTCCTGTGGGACATGCATCAGCATCTCTTCCTCACCGGCTTCATGGCCCCCCTCATGGTAAAAGTGATGCAGAATCCTTGATCTTCATTGAGAAACTATTTATTATGAGGGTATCACCTGCTGTGGACATGTTACTGTACACAAATAATCTGTTGATATTCCACTTGTTACAGGCGCCAGCACAGAGTACCAGCAATGCTTCCAAGCAGTATACACATCAGGAAACTGACGCTGCTCCTGTCGAGGATATACATACCGCCTACACTTCATGTGACAATGGACACTCTTCTACCTCACAGATATTTAAGATGAAGCACAACCTTCAGCCGCAGTTTTCAACTACTGACTGAGTTCTGGGGTAGTAGATGTCTACACTCGTCGCTCATGAATGAGAACTCGCAAAGACTAGTGTGATTGCTCTGCTCTACAACACACCTACTTTGCATTGCTTACTGGTACTCCGCATGGCGTGGTCTTCACAGACGTCACTCCAAAGTCCTCTTGGGGTTAGGGTTTCCTCGGACTTGGTATTAAGGTAGTGTACTTTCTTTACTTCAAACTGGGAATCATGATTCGCTACTGCATGGAACTACCAGTACAGAACAGTAACAACGAGAACAAACTCTCATTATAACACCATCTACACACCCACTTTCAGTATAGAAATGAAGTATTAATTATTAATGCGCAACAGTCTGATTATGGCTGCCAGTCAAGCTAGGATAATTGAAATCTGAATGTGTAGCAGATAAGACTATAATTCCATATGTTAATATGTGTTCATTCACTTAATGCATCCGCTTGCTCTAACAAGGGCAGGCCATGACGTTGGGATCACAGATTGACTTCAAACTATACACGTCTTTAGTAGGGTGCTAAAATAACATAATATGCAAGTAGTAATGTACCACTACCCTGACAATTCCGAGAAAATCCCAAGAAAAGTTTTATGCGCCTGTTATGTGTGTTATATATCCGTGCATACTTGCTGTACGTCAGAGTTCACGGTGGCCAAGTGGTTAGAGTTCGAGCTTCATATGACGAACGTGCGTGAGGCGACAGTTCGACACTCACTCAGACCTCATTATTACTCCAATTACTTTTTCATCACTTGACATGTTATTTAATTTTTATAACATTTGAGAGGTAATATGGTGAAAACTAATTATGTATATTTGAATGAAGTATTTGTATGAAGTTTCATTTCATATTTTCCATGTCTATGTGATAAATACTGTCTTGAAACATGTGGTGTCGAGAGCACATCTGACAAGTAATTGTGCATTAATCTTATAATCTGACACCGGGTGTACTCAGCCTCGTGATGCCAATTGAGGAGCTACTCGACTGAATAGTAGCGGCTCCGGTCAAAGAAAACCATCATAACGACCGGGAGAGCGGTGTGCTGACCCCATGCTCCTCCTATCCGCATCCTCATTTGAGGGTGATACGGCAGTCGGATGGTCCCGGTGGGCCACTTGTGGCCTGAAGACGGAGTGCTTTGCTAGTGCTTATAATCTGACACATTGTCACTTACTATATCATTGATTGTAAATAATGCCTTTCGTATCATTATTTATTGAGGTCTGACTTGGCCTTTCCTAGCCTGTCTGTCGTCCTTGGAAATTTAATTACAAATAGTAGCCAAAAAACATCTTCATGAAAATCCACATTTTTCATTACACTACCTCTCAAATGTAATATAAATTAAATAATGTGACCAGTGATGGAAAAAATACAGACTAATAAGTAAATGTCAGCGGTATTCGAATCGTCACCTCGTCCACAATCATCTAGCACAGGGCCAACGCTAACCACTTGACCACTATGACTTGTTACAGTCCACATCTTAGACAGGTACATCTACATCTACATCCATACTCCGCAATCCACCATACGGTGCGTGGCGGAGGGTACCTCGTACCAAAACTAGCATCTTCTCTCCCTGTTCCACTCCCAAACAGAACGAGGGAAAAATGACTGCCTATATGCCTCTGTACGAGCCATAATCTCTCTTATCTTATCTTTGTGGTCTTTGTGCGAAATGTTAGTTGACGGCAGTAAAATTGTGCTGCAGTCAGCCTCAAATGCTGGTTCTCTAAATTTCCTCAGTAACGATTCACGAAAAGAACGCCTCCTTTCCTCTAGAGACTCCCACCCGAGTTCCTGAGGCATTTCCGTAACACTCGCGTGATTATCAGACCTACCAGTAACAAATCTAGCAGCCCGCCTCTGAATTGCTTCTATGTCCTCTCTCAATACGACCTGATAGGGATCCCAAACGCTCGAGCAGTACTCAAGAATAGGTCGTATTAGTGTTTTATGAGCGGTCTTCTTTACAGATGAACCACATCTTCCCAAAATTCTACCAATGAACCGAAGACGACTATCTGCCTTCCTCACAACTGCCATTACATGCTTGTCCCACTTCATATCGCTCTGCAATGTTACGCCCAAATATTTAACCGACTTGACTGTGTCAAGCGCTACGCTACTAATGGAGTATTCAAACATTACAGGATTCATTTTCCTATTCATCTGCATTAATTTACATTTATCAATATTTAGAGTTAGCTGCCATTCTTGACACCAATCACAAATCCTGTCCAAGTCATCTTGTATCCTCCTACAGTCACTCAACGACGACACCTTCCCGTACACTACAGCATCATCAACAAACAGCCGCACATTGCTATCCACCCTATCCAAAAGATCATTTATGTTGATAGAAAACAACATCAGACCTACCACACTTCCCTGAGGCACTCCAGATGATACCTCACCTCTGATGAACACTCACCATCGAGGACAACGTACTGGGTTCTATTACTTAAGAAGTCTTCGAACTTGGGAACCAATCGCATATGCTCGTACCTTAGTTAGGAGTCTGCAGTGCGGCACCGAGTCGAACGCTTTCCGGAAGTCAAGGAATATGGCATCCGTCTGATACCCTTCATCCATGGTTCGCAAGATATCATGTGAAAAAAGGGCTAGTTGCGTTTCGCAAGAGCGATGCTTTCTAAAGCCGTGCTGATGCATGGACGGCAACTTAGAGGAAATTCATTATATTCGAACATTTACGTTGGGCAAGAGATTCGCGATAAATGCAAGCTAAATAAGGAGCCAATGCTTTAGTGTACTCTATGTAAAACCGGATTGGAATCCCATCAGGACCCGGCGATTTATTTATTTTCAACCCATTCAGCTGCTTCACAACCCCCAGGATGTCTATCACTATGTCCTCCATACGGGAATCTGTACGAGACTCAAACGGCGGTATGTTTGTACGATCCTCCGGCTTGAAATATTTCTCAAAAGCTAAATTCAAAATTTCAGTCTTCGCCTTGCTGTCCTCCGTTGCCAGGCCAGACTGATCAGTGAGTGACTGGATGGAAGCCTTCGACCCGCTTACCGATTTTACGTAAGACCAGAATTTCCTTGGGTTTTCAGCAAGATCTTTTGCTGAGGTATGGCGGTGGTAGTGGTTGAATGCTTCGCGCATCGCTCTTTTTACAGCATCACGAATCTCTACTAACTTTTGCCTATCCTCATTCTCCCGATCTTTCTTGTACCGCGAGTGCAACTGCATTTGCTTCCTGAGCATTCTCCGAATTGCGCTATTATACCACGGTGGGTCTTTTCCGTCCGTAACCCACTTTTTCGGCACATACTTGTCCAATGCGTCATTTACAATGTGTTTAACATTTGCCCATAATTCTTCCACGTCCATCGTACCGGAAATAAATGAAGTCGATTCATTTACTAAGAGGGATGCTAACAACTGCTTATCTGCTCTTTCTAGTAAGAATAATCTCCTAGCCTTCTTGGCCGACTTTTTAACTTTCGTAACCATAGTCGTAATGACAACATCATGATCGCTAATCTCTGTCTCATCACTGACACCGTCGATGAGGTCTGGTCTGTTCTTGGCTACCAGATCTAGAATATTTCCATTACGCGTTGGCTGTCGATTTAGGTGCGCAAGACAGTTTTCGGATAACGTCTTACATGTTATGTGTTAGGTACGTCAGTTACCTAATAGACGCGTAAAATTTCTCTTACAATTTTCTCGGAATTGCCAGAGTAGTGCACTTTACTTCTTGCACATTACGTTTTGTACTCCCCAAACAAGTCAACATCATGTCAGTGAACAACAAATATCATGTGTAACAACCACACTGAACTTTTACATTGAGGTCCACATGATACGATCTGTGAGCAACAAAAGTGTGACAAACATTAAAAATTTTATTTATTTTGTTTGGTATCACAATGAACATTGCTAGGCAACTAACTGAAGCATCAATTCTTTGCGGAGACAAACGTAATATAATAGTTTGTTACAAGTGAGCTATGGACGTGAACTAGAAGACCAAACCATAGATGCGTGGCTGATCAGCCAATGGAAATCTTAAACCACACTCCCAATCAGGTTACACTTCCGCGAAAAGAACTATAAAACTCTGCTAACTTTATCCCTTCAAAAATCGTGACATTTCTCATGCCAGACTTTCGTTCAGAACTATCTGTGTGTTGGCCAGTGTGTGCTTGCTTCAAAACAGTGCAGCATATTTGTATAGTTTTTAATGGTGTATTTTCAGGGTCCAAATATAATTTTTTGTAAGTGTACTTGTGTCTTTCTCTAGCTATATTATCAGCAACTGTCCTGTAGACCCATCCTCGCAGCCACTTGAAAATATGTGTTCCTCTACGACCATCTGTTTAGTGGCAAAACGTTACCATCTTGCATGTTTTATATTTATGCTAACTCATAATGTTTTTATCATGTGCTTCTTTTATGTGAAACTCATTGTATGTTGAATATGTTCTTTTTATGTCTTGTGTTATTTAAGCAGCGCACCAATGACAATATTTCACAAACTGGTATTTAAATTTTCTGGTACAGTGACCCAAATGATACTACATACAATTTTTGTGGTATTTTGAATATCACTGCTGTATTTGACGTTAATATATATTCAAATAACTCAATGTCAATAAATTTAGGTGTATATGTTCATTGTTTTTATCATGAGCAATACTGATAGCTGTAATTTAATGAAATATGAATGATATCAAATTGTAACACATTAAGGGCGAATGTCTAATAACTAATTGCCCTATTGTCTTTGAGTATGAATGATTTTGATTACTAAGCCATCCACATATCAATGAAATATCGAGCAGCGCTCTTTTCTGTAACTATTATAAACATAATTTGTGATTGTGAATGGAATGTTGTGAGCTGGTGCTCCCTTGTTTACATATAACCCAAATAAAAGCTTACCCTGAACTGTGTGGAGGCTAATGTTTAAGTGTGAGTGTGAATTTAAAATAAAGTTATGGCCTTGGAAACAGGATAACCAAATTTATTCAATAATTAACATTACAAAGCAAATCAGTCAAATACTAACAAAAACAAAATGAAAAAACATAACCCAGAGCCCAAAGAAAATTCCTTTGATGTACTTCTTCTATGAACAAGCCCCAGCACAAATACATTGGCATGAATTTTAAAACCAATGAAGGAGAGATGTTACAGGAGAGTTTTTCCAAAACTGCTCCATAACCTAATTAATAATTCACTACCCCAAGTTAGGCTACCAATTTCATTCAGGTTACTAGTGTCACATGAAAATGCAGATGTGAGTGAAACAAACACCAATGATTGCAAATTAATAAGCACTTCTCAGTTTCATTTCTATTCGATAAAAGAGACATATAAAGTTGGTCTATAAGTTTTGCCTGCTGGTATACTGCAGAAAAGTGAAGGATGCAGGTTTCCAGTGGCAAGTGTGCTGTGGAAATGTTCCTAGCTGGAGGGTCAGGTATGGAGAGACAGTTGCTGTCCGAGACTATGTCTCACATTCCACTAAAAGCCTGGCAAGGGCCTGAAAGAAGCATTTGACAGACCGTAAATTTCCATTGTGAGAAGCTGAGTATAGAATGCCTTGGAAACAGAAACGAGTCTGCAACGGGGTGGGAAAAACAACACACTATGCTTGGAGGAACATTTCCTTCCAGGTAGTAACATTTCCACAGCACACTTGCCATTGAAATCCTGCATCCTTCACTTTCCTACAGTATGCCAGCAGGCACAACTTATAGATCTCATCCACTTTTGCTGGAGGGGATTGAATTAGGCGTGATACAATGCAATTACTACGTAACAACTCGAAAGGAATCTTAACAAAACATCCATTCTTGTGGGGTTGCATGCAAAGTCTAATTTATGAGGCTCCTGTAGAGACAGAGGAAATGTACTGGCACTTGTTCTAGCCACCGTACTAGAAATTGAAGAGACCCAAGGTGGGTGGAAAAGAAATGATTTTGTAGGTACAATGCTTGTAACAATATTGGTGGTCACTCGATCAAGCTGCTGTTGCAATACATCAGTACTGTTCTGTATGTGCAGTATGCTGGGTTCTTTTTTATTTTGGACTAATATAAACCTACAAAGTTTATGTTTAAACACAAACAATTGTGTTTAAGTGATAAATGGGTATTCCATCATATTTCCTTTCGAGTCATTACCTAATCACTGTACTGTGTCAAGCCTCATTCAGTTTCTCAAGCACAAGTGGATGAGTTAAGAATCTGAACTGAAACCATCATAGCACTGAAATGATACGTTTCTGGTCATGGGCTCCTGTTCAAAATATTATGTATTCACTTCCATCCATACGTCCTAGAAGTATTTAATGGGAATTTCCGAGTCCCTGTATTTAAATCTCCATATGAGCAAATACAAATTATAAAAAAAATCAGACAGAAGCATTAAACAATGAATAAAATACCGAAAATAGTTTATAAATCAAAAGGAATAAAGAAAGTAATTATATACAGTCATTTTAAGATATGGATAAATAAAAGTAGTTGAAAGATTATTACCATGAGAATGAATTATGGAACTCTGGCTACAGAGGCTTATAGCAGATACACAGTCAGAACAAACTAAATAGAAAATAACAAAAATTATCATATATCATTAATATGAATAACACACATTAGTAAGAATAATAATTATGTATGCTATTTTATAAAGACAAGTCTACTTACTAAAAAATTCGAAAAGTAAAGGCCTGATATATTTCAAATTTTTACACTACAGTATAATAAACATTCAGACAGACATAGGATATATGTTTTAAATATATACAGTATGAAGTACATATGCAGTATATGAATTGGCAATATTATTCGCAAATACTGCAGCAAGTTCTTGAATGATTTAATTCAGATTTGTACTGAATACTCTGATAAACCTACAGACAGCCATAGACTACATATTTTTAGCGTGAATACTACATAAATATACATTTAAAAACTAAAATTTAAAGAGAATTTAATATTGTTACTAAAGCTCTAAAAGTTCTTTACCGATTTACTTCAGATTTCCACAGAGTCTGATGAAAATTTGGATGGATGTAGGTTATATACTTAAATATATTCAGTATATAAATAAATATGCAAAATGTATGTAATATATAAATGAGAAACGTTGTTACCAAATATCTCTAAAAATTCTTTACCAATTTATTTCCAATTTTTAAAAGATACTCTAATAAGCATTCTGGCAGATGGGCTATGAGATACAAAATACTATCAGATAGAAATTACTGTGCTGTGAAAATGTGTGATTTCAGGTTCTTTGCCTTAGTTTCAACTATGATACAAGGGTATGTAAACTATTAGGCAAATTGTTTTTCCTATATATGGTCTTTCTCTTTATATATATTTTCAAATAAAGATCATATACACAACAATGTGCCATTTTGTTTTCTTACTTGCTGTCGATTTTACAGAAAACAGGAAAGTCATATTTATGGATTATCAGATTACGATTATAATGTCACTAATCTGAAGGCGTCTAAAACTTTGTAATCTCACCCATCCACAATTTAAAATTATGCAGAATACTGATATTATAACTATGAGCCTCAGATATCCAGCATCTGGAATAGTGTATCTCATATCTATATACCAATGCTCCAAACTGATTCACCCATTCATTGTAAGTGACTTAAATTCCCAGTTAAGGTTTCGTTTGCAATAACAATTAACAAGCCTCAAATTGAGAGAAAGGCTTAAGATGGCACAGATTGGGGGGTGGAGGGGGTGAGGGGTGTGATTGACATTTTGAGGAGAGAGGAGGAGATGAACAGAGACAGTAAGTAGAAGTAATCCACAGAAGGAGAGGTAGGAGGAGGTGTGGGACAAAAAGAGAGGTTAGATAGAGATGGACACAGAGAAGGTGGTAAAGGAGTTTAGAATGTGTATCCAATTCTCATAAATATTTACCAACTGCAAAGCGTTGGCACATTTGTTAGTGCTATGCGTAGAAATAAAAATATATCTGATCTCATTAAAACTATTAATAAATGTTTTCATTTTGCCAAATAACCTAAAGACTAACAAAATAAACCCAGAAAGAAGAAAAAATAGAGAACATAATCATCACTCATAATAGTTTAAAAAATGCAAGTCTTGTAAACTGCCGGCTGGAGTGGCCTTGCGGTTCTAGGCGCTACAGTCTGGAACCGAGCGACCGCTATAACCATATGTTTACGTAATGTGTATACATAAAGATACAGTTATAAATGTCCCCGTTCGTAGTCGCTAATTATAACAATATGTTTACTTTTGTGCTGTAACATATAGCTATAATCAGCGGTGGAAACATATTTGCGAACGCCGCCCGTGTGCGGCTCTTTCTTGTTTGATCGTCCGATCAGAGGAGAGTAAATACCTATTCAAAATATAATTATTTTTGGATAGCTCAACATGAATTTCCTAAGGTACCGTAGTTCATCAGGCATTTACCAGTAGAATATGGCGCGGACAAAATATTTCGCCGCATACAACTTCCGTCCGATTTCGACGAAAGAATTCGTGACTGTGAACTCTCTATTTGGCAGAAACATAAAGAAAATTAAATAACTTCATGAAGGAGTGAGACATAGATTCTATATTAAATAAATAGTTCATACACCAGTTCCAATTAACTCTGAATTTATGGCAATTAATAGACGGACTTATACTGCAATGAAGGAGTTAACATGGATGCCGTTTTGACTGACACTTCTCGTAATGAAACCAATTCCTTTGACGTTTTCACATACACGTTGCACAATAAATCTACTGCTAGGCACTTTTAGCATTACACATTTACTTTACACTAAAACAATATTATTTTTAACGATAATAATACGGCGGCAAGACATGCGCGTCCGACACAAGTTACAAGAGACAAGAGAAGAATGAGTAACTGTTCATCGAGAATATCTCGTACATCAAAAAAAAAAAAAAAAAAAAAAAAAAAAAAGTGAAGTGTTCTTCTTCTGTCCGTTTTCCGCGCCGCGGATTTCAAAGTCAGTAACTCACTGCATCTCTGACGGCGCTTCGACAACAAACAAGTTACGTCACAGGTCGTTCACCTTTTATATTCTCGCAACATTATTTGCTAACCGCAGCTGTTGCCGAGCGACTGCTCGATTAGTGAACGATTTAAAATGATAAGGCAATCACATAATGTTACACTGCCTTCTATGGGAATCTTGGAAATCAAGGAGATTACCAAGATTCACATGTCGCCATTAACATTATGGGATTGAGTACTTTACAGATTTACATTGATCAAACACAGTATTCCTGTCATTTGATTATTAGGATTACACAAATATGGTGATCTCTCATTCATAGGTAAAGATACACAAAAAACTTGAAAACTAAGACAGTAAATCTACGAAGTTTACAATGGAGATTATACATTATACTCATTACTGTCTTTTTTTACAGAGTTCATAACGACCATCTTTGTGGCCTCAAGTTATTGTCCAGAGCTCATGTGCTCTTTGCTCCTGAAAGAAAACACACAGGATTCATCTTTTTATACACACATAATTCTCACACATGGAATTTCTCACACGTGTCCATTTTTATACACATATATTTCTCACACATGGGATTTCTCGTACGTGTCCATTTTCCATTGCTCACTAGTTGTCATGATTTTTACGCTTTCATTATTTGTGTATTTGACAGGTAAGTTAAAATTTGATTCTTCTTCAGGTGAAGCTTATCCCTTGAGAAGTTGGATCGCTACTTTGCGGTCTCCGAGTAGAAAACTTTTCATCAGCTCTGGCGGGCGAGTCTCACTCGCACGTTACGTACACACGTTACATGTAACAAAAAATATAAATACCCATTAGTCTAAGAACTAAGCTTAAATCTAATTTTAGGACTTGGGATTCATAGGAATTCGACTTTGTCACTATTCGCGTGTGGTTTGGCTGTTCGCATTTCATTCACGGGATATAACATTAGCATAGTATGTGATATGTTGTGAACTTATATGAGAGTCTTTTATTTTGGGAGCGGCTTTCATGGAAAGTCCGTTTCGTCGAACTGCAGCGGGAGTGCTGGGCTGGTATATCACTTTAAATTTAACGCGTTTGTTGCGTCGATGGACGTTGACACAGGCTGATTGTTAGAGCTGAATCGCAACTCGAGGCGCTCACTAGCCTCCACGCGGTATTTCAGCTTTTCCACGCACGGTTCAGTGAACACGTTGCGTCGATGGTGTTGTGGTATTTTGTGGTTTGCTGAGCTGGTGCGGAGGGACGAGGATTACCAGGGACAGAGACTCCATTGAAACCATCCCTGTCTCCACATTTTCCAGCCGATTTTGAAGATTTTAAGGTAGGCAAGCGCTCGCACTTTGCAAAGCAGCTAACACACTTGGTTTCCGATGCACTGCACGTAATCACATCACCGCCTTCGGTTACACAACCGGACTATCATTGTCCGTCGGCCTATCTGTACGTTTAACACTTTTTATCTTCATCGTGAATGTAATTATCACTTACTTATAACAGCGATGCATTGCTTCGTGTCTGTGGCAGACTTCCACACCATTTTAAGCCTTCACTTACACACTACTATGTACACAATTTTTTTACAGTTTATAATCAAATAGTTTGTCTCACTTTGAAGCTTGCTAATTCAGAGCTTTGATTATCATGTCCATTTCAATTTCTGTTACTTTGTTGGTAACTATCTTTAACATTTCGCTTTACATTGTTCATAATCTTTCTCCAAGACTAATTATGCTTTTAGTTCACAGTCACAATACATTAGTTTCTCCGATCTGTTAGCAATTATTATTATTATTATTTTAATTCATTTGAATCGTTCTTTTTATTTATTAGATTCATTAAAGTTATCACTGTCATTTCAACAAAAATTTCCTCTTTACTAGATGTGAGGATCAATCAGTCACATTTGATCGCCCTCTCACATGAGAACAGAACACCATGCAAGAAAATATCCAAATTCCTTATCGCGATCTCGGTTTGCGTCTCGGATTGACTTTAAAAGGAAAAATAAAGACATTTCAAAACTAGATTTTCCCGATTTCGTTCACGCGTTTCCTTTTAAAAATCGTATGCCAAACCAGCCTTCCACGTCAACCGCATTTCTCAATCTGTGACGTCATGTCTACGGGACGCGTTTAGGCGGGTTAAGGTATTTAAACAAAATCAGAAGAAAGACATAGATATAATAGTACATAGAAGAAGAAATCTAGCAAACAACTCCTTGTTCCTTATGACTTAGAAATTAATTTTCCTTTTGCGCCATACGTCTGCGTACGCGCTCCAGTTAAGAACTAGTTGCGTTGTTTTGCCGGCTGTTTCATTGTCATTTTATTCTCACCTTGACGCCTGCTTGCGCTACACTGCATTGACCTCTATATATGACCTTAAGTCATTATTGCCCGCAGCTCGTGGTCGTGCGGTAGCGTTCTCGCTTCCCACGCCCGGGTTCCCGGGTTCGATTCCCGGCGGGGTCAGGGATTTTCTCTGCCTCGTGATGGCTGGGTGTTGTGTGATGCCCTTAGGTTAGTTAGGTTTAAGTAGTTCTAAGTTCTAGGGGACTGATGACCACAGATGTTAAGTCCCATAGTGCTCAGAGCCATTTTTTTGCCATTATTGCTTTGTCCTTGCCACTTACGCTCTTATATTTGGTATTTATTTCACTTATGGCTTTTAATGTATCTGATCTGCCTATTGCAATTACAATTAATGCTACTTTGTTTATCTAGCTGAAGGATAGCGCTTTCGTGGTCATGTTGGTACTTACAAGTAACTCACATGCTTCGTAAACATTACGTTATTTTAATGCAGAGATGAACCTGTTCCAGATTTCTGTGTACATTAGAACTTAATCTAGACACAGCTGACTTATAAACTAGTTACTTGTTTTCCTTTTTAGTGGGATCAGGAACCAATAATTGTCAAGCGACCCATGTCCTTGACGAAAATAAATTTAATTTCTCGATCATTGCTCCTTGAACTTAAAAAAAAAAATTTCTTACTTACTATGTTTTATTTTCACTTCTTTAGCATTTCATATCGCAGAAGCCGGCTTGTTAGGCACATCCTTCGCTTTATATTTCATTTCTCTCTCTTAAATATTATCTCCTTAAAACTAAATCTTAAAACTAGGGTTCTTGGAGTTGATCACTTTCTTAGTTAAACAAGAATTTTTTTTTATTATTTATCAGCTTGTCTGTACTTCAATTATGGCTCAAGATAACATATTTTAAATTCTCTGCTGTATAGCAAGATAGACTCACTGTCGTGTAATTTATTCTAAGCATTTTTTTTTTTTTTATTACGGAGTCAGATCAGTTGTCACTTAGTCACTAGCGGCTAACCTTCTCTTGCCATTATAAAGCTTTCCTTTTGACTTATTCTGTAGCATGATATTTTTTAAGATCAGAGTGATGATATAACCCTTTTATTTTTCCATTTGCGGGATCAGAAATTAGATAACAACCTGTGTGCAGTATACAAAGGATCTCGTAAGGTCCATCAAAAAGACTTTGCCATTTTCGATTTTTGCTTTAGAGCAACGATGGTTTAAAGTGTGTTTTTGGCAAGACCTTTTCGCCTACTTTATAAGTTGACACCTTATTAATATGTTTGTCGCACGCCTTCTTGCGTAAATTGGCTTGGGTGGTCAACGTTGTTAGAGCTTGTCTTATTCTGGCGTCTAAACTAGCACTTGTCTTGTTACACTTAGGAATTGAATTGACCTTGAACATCCTTGGACGGGTGATGTTGGAATTTCAATTAATGTACTAATTTGCTTATAGAAACATAAGGACAGAGCATTAATATTTGCGCCTGTATCTAGGATTACAGTCGTCAAAATTCCGGCTATAGGAAGTTTTGTCATAGCTTGCACTTGGTCATCTATCGGTTCATCATCGTCAGTCGTCTCTTTCTCTTCTAATAATTCTTGTCTCATGTCAATCCCGTCATTGTATCTCAGTACAAGTACGTCATGGTTAGTCTCTCCGTCGAAGTGGTCGCCCCCATTCTGTCTCACAGCATCACTTAGGGCGCTTTCAGATGCTGAACTTAGTTTTCCTGTTTGTGTGGTTTTGATTGGCCTTCATCATTAGAAAGTTCGACCAATCTGACATTGTGAGAACACTGAGGAACAAAATTACTGTTATGCACAAACCTTGTGTCAAAATGTTGCTGCGTTTGTTCTGGTGTCCAATACGTGTTACTGTCTTCCGCTTTTGCGAAAAATACAGGGGGATTGTAATGCCTTTGCGGGGTCTGATGATTTTTATTACTATTATGATTTCCGGAATTGTTACTGTGAAATCCACCTTCACACTGTGGTTTGCCATTAAACTGTCTGTTTCTGTACATTCCCTGCGCTTGATTTTTACTAGGTGCGGAGATGTAGTGGTATGAGTGGGCGTTATCAGCTGTTTGTTGCTGCCCGTAATTTGAGTGTTGGCTGCGCGAGTACGGTGCATTCCATTGCGATCCGCTCTGCTGTTGCCAACCTTTTTGACTGAAACCATTTCCAAACTTCTGCTTGTACGGTTGATTGCCGTACTGGTTACCAGTCGTGTTATACACGGGATTGAATCGGTTGTGTTGATTATGTCTATTCCTTTTGTGCGGATACCCATTGCCTTTATTTCCGTTTTGCCAATCGTTACTATTTTTATAACCGTTCCCTGGCTTTTCATAGCCGTTACTCTCGTAATTTTGTGGCCAAGAATTGTGCGGAGTATTCCGCGGTTTGTTAGCTCTCATGTCCTCATAGATCAGGTCTAGGGAATCTAATATCGACAGAAAGGTATCTGGATCATCATCTGGTATGGCTATCAGCTTTTCACGAATCGAAATGGGTAATTTAGACTTGAGAATCATAATTAGATCTTTACTATTGATAGGGTTATCCCAATACCTAATTTTGCCAAGATATTTTTCGAAGTACTTTCTCAGGCTACTATTCCTGGGGTCAAATTGTTCTGCATAATAGACTTCTTTACGAAGGCGCTTCTGAACACCTTCGCTCCAAAATTTGCTGAGGAAACAGTGCTCAAAATCCTCATATGTTCGACACTTATCAACCATTTCGGTTCCCCATATTGCCGATTCGCCACCCATTTATCCGGTAACAAATTGGATACGCTGTCTATCAGTCCACGAATTTGGAAAAAATGCCAGAGAATCCACGAAGAAAAACAATTGGGTGGATATTTCGTTTTTCCGGGTTAAAGGTTTGAAAAACTCGATGCTTTATCATGCTTTCTTCCTTCATCATTTTTACTACTGAGTCAGAGTCTTGGTTTCGGTGACTGACTGGAATATGTGGTGGTAAAATGTGTTCATTAGATATAACAGGTATTCGGAATTGCCGAAATAATTCATCTTCTTCCTCTGAGGCTAAAGACTTAGGATAATTCGGTCTCTGTATTCGGAAACTACTACTCACTTGTGGCTTCAGGTTATTTAGCTGTTCCGTTACCTCTTGCTTCCAATTTGGTAATTCTTGCTGAAGGGTACGCCTAATGCTACCGAGTACAGACATTACGGTATCTCCGGAGCTTCCAGGAGCTGACAAGATACCAAGAGTGGTTGCTTTCACAGTCTCTACTAGGTCTTTGTTAATTTTATCTTCGACAAATTTGTCCTTTCCAGCAATCCAGTTCTCATACTTTTATCTAAATTCTCTCTCATGACTATCTAGCCTCTCCTTTACTTTCGTTCCGTTTCCAGAGTCAAGTTTGACATTCCCTCGGTTAGTTTTTCTACCTGCGTAGTTACTCTGTCTAATCTGTGATTAACCGTGGTTACGGTGGAGTCAAGATTCTTGGTTGCGTTTCAGATGTCAGCTGTCTCGCTTTGCATGGTAGCTAAAGTGTCATCCAGTTCGAAAATTATTCCACTTCGCATTTGAGAAACAGCATCCTTAACTTGCTTTGCTACCTTTGGCTACGTTTTCTCTAACAGTTTTTATTTCTTCGCTTACTGTAGAAAGTTTATCTTCTAGCGAGGCTAACATTTGTCTATTTTCGTCTTTCCAATCATTTTTAATGGAATTCACCGTTTGGCGATTTTCCTCTTTCAGTTGGCGATTTCCGTCCTGCATCATTTGACTTATTTGACTCAGTAGCTGTTTGAATACATCGCCTGTCACTACCCCTGAATTGCTTTCACCTGCCTCCCTTGTAACCGGTATATGGCTACGACTACTAGTGGCAGAAACTATGCTGGCATTGTCTAGTTCAGTACCAGTAACATTATGGTGTGAGGCACTATAGTCCGTAAGATTTCCCACTTCGCTTTCTACAATTGTTTCGATTGGTGTCTCAGCCCTACTAATTACCCTGTGGGACCGCAAGCGACGCGACACTTCACTCATTCTGTTCATTTGAATTTAGTGATGACATTTTATCGTCTGCCATAGCTCACTTATTTACAAACAGTAAATCAATGAAGTTCGTTTGAGCTACGGCCGTCAGCAGTCGACAGAGATGTAATTTATCGGTTGCGAGTCAGATGTCACTGCTACGTCACAAGATCGGAATGTCGGGAGATGCACGTCACGAGAACAAGAGACTATTCTGGACCGTAAAGAAAGTATGGCTGTACACTGTTCAAAACAAATGAAAACTAAGGCTGGTCAGCTCCGTGAACAGGCAGCGGACATTTAAAACAAATGATATGCAATACACAAAAATGGAAATTAAACAATACTTATAGAAATTACTAATCTACTAAATGCAATCTACTGAATTCAAAGCAAATTTTACTGCAACTACTAAAGATCGTCACAAATTGATTAATTTCGGCTGAAATTAAGGAAGCTTGGCTACGGCTAACGAAATTTTAACTTACGTTACTGATGACTGCCTTGGGCGTTGCAATTAGATTTTCGCACAAATTCGGTTCCATAAAAATAATCTCTCTTCCGTAATTTACTCTGAATATCTCGTTTCTTTCGCTCAGTGGAAATTTTATTGGATGGTGTTTGATGCCATGTAACAAATAAAAAAGCACAAAATTAGCTACAATTCTTTATGAATATTCCCACAATGCGTATCTTATATACATTTTTATTCCTTTCAGTTTTTTTTCTTTTTTTTTTTAATTCGCGTCCCTGTTCGGGCGCCAATTGTAACGATATGTTTACGTAATGTGTATACATAAACATACAGTTATAAATGTCCGCGTTCGTAGTCGCTAATTATAACAATATGTTTACTTTTGTGCTGTAACATATAGCTATAATCAGCGGTGGAAACATATTTGCGAACGCCGACCGTGTGCGGCTGTTTCTTGTTTGATCGTCTGATCAGTCGGAAGTTGCATTACAGAGGAGAGTAAATGCCTATTCAAAATATAGTTATTTTTGGATAGCTCAACATGAATTTCCTAAGGGACCGTAGTTTATCATGCATTTACCAGTAGAATATGGCGCGGAGAAAATATTTCGCCGCATACAACTTCCGTCCGATTTCGACGAAAGAATTCGTGACTGTGAACTCTCTATTTGGCAGAAACATAAAGAAAATTAAATAACTTCATGAAGGAGTGAGACATAGATTCTATATTAAATAAATAGTTCATACACCAGTTCCATTTAACTCTGAATTTATGGCAATTAATAGACGAACTTATACTGCAATGAAGGATTTAACATGGATGCAGTTTTGACTGGCACTTCTCGTAATGAAAACAATTCCTTTGACGTTTTCACATACACGTCGCACAATAAATCTACTGCTAGGCACTTTTAGTATTACACATTTACTTTACAATAAAACAATATTATTTTTAACGATAATAATACGGCGGCAAGACATGCGCGTCCGACACAAGTTACAAGAGACAAGAGAAGAATGAGTAACTGTTCATCGACAATATCTCGTACATCAAAAAAAAAAAAAAAAAAAAAAAAAAAGTGTAAAAGTGTTCTTCTTCTGTCCGTTTTCCGCGCCGCGGATTTCAAAGTCAATAACTCACTGCATCTCTGACGGCGCTTCGACAACAAACAAGTTACGTCACAGGTCGTTCACCTTTTATATTCTCGCAACATTATTTGCTAACCGTAGCTGTGTTGCCGAACGACTGCTCGATTAGTGAACGATTTAAAATGATAAGGCAATCACATAATGTTGCGTTACACCGCTCCGGTCGCAGGTTCGAATCCTGCCTCAGGCATGGATGTGTGTGATGTCCTTAGGTTAGTTAGGTTTAGTTAGTTCTAAGTTCTAGGTGACTGATGAGTCACATAGTGCTCAGACCCATTTGAACCATTTTCTTGTAAAGTGGAAATAAATTAGACTGGGTCCCACTTCTAAAACTTCCAGGATATGAAAATATTCTGCAAAACCTGAAATGATTGAAAGAGTAACACTATGAAATATAAGAAATATTAATTCAGTTACATGGAGACATACTGCATCAACTATACTTTTTAGTGTTTTGCGAACTTTCCTTATTGGTTTAATAACAGGATGAATAATTATGCAAAGATTTCGATTATCACTTTTTTTATTTTTAACATTTTTGATGGTATATTAGCTCTGTTTATTTACATTACAAAAATTGCAGCAAATGAAATTAAATGTTGTTAATTGCAAAACCTGGTGAACTGTAAACTACTTAGAACTATATTAGCATAAATATTTTTCTTATTTTCTTCATGTGCTGGCTGAGGGCCTGTCTTTGTTAATTTGATGTCACTCTTCTGAGTGTGGATTCAGGTGTTGGATAGAAAATTTTTCGCTATTGATCAGTAGCCTGAAGTTTTTTCCTGTCATGTATGGCGTCTTCTCTAATTTTACATCTTCTCAGTCGCATTCTTGTATTATTTAGCTACCCTGTGTAGTTTTTTAATTTCGAAATGAAATTGAAAAGTTCCTTGGTTATCATAACTGCTACGTGGTGTCCTCTCTGCAGCTATAATGATCCTTTATTATATCAGATTTAGGTGAGTTTGTGTACTAATTCCATTTTCATTAATCTTTCTTTACTTATAATGTTATGTAATCCATTTGATTGTATTTATTATTGAAAATGCTTGAACACATCGACACTTTTGAAGTTTCTTTGTTGTTTTTATATAGTCTTGCCTGTTGTGCTTATATTCAATGTACCCATTTTATTATACAATATTTACAATCCAGTTTTGGCTGTAACGTTATTAAGTGTTTATATAACTACTTTTGCATCTGTTTTGACCTTAGAAATTATTTTAATATCATTAGCAAAAGAGGTACATTTCGCCTTAATCTTCCTCCATGTCCCAGATGAATTATTTCGATGTTCTTCTCTTGGTGTTCTTTCCCGCTATCTAATACAGTCAGCTGCATATAATGTGTTGGTCATTTTTATTCTTATAATATTATTAACAGTTATTACAGATGATACAATATTTATAGGCTTTGCACATTGATAATTCAACTAACTATCAAGTAAGAACAATATTTGAGAAAAATTATATAATCATCCAATATTTATTTTTACAATAATAATAAAGTTAGATCTATTTTGATATTATTAGCAATAGATAAAATTGCTAACACTGAACAAGGTTCTGATAATGAAGTATGATATACTATAGGATGAATCCTTATGATTAAGACACACTTTATTTGAAATTATTGACAACTCTTTGACTGATTTACCAGCAACCCAAAAATATTTCAGTCTGATGACGTTATGGATGACTGATAGAAATACATCTAGAGAATTTTTTTCTACTTGGATTTCTTTTAGTTATACATGACACCTAAAATTTGGATGTAGCATTGATAAACGTAGTTCACAATTCTTAGTATATAAATATTGGTTTAATCATTCGAACTTCACTCGTAAATGGAGCAGTTATTTTTTTATCTACATTTTTTGAATGTGGGATGACATTTACTCTGGCTCACATATATATACATAAACACATATATACATATATGTATAAATAAAAGCGTTATTCTAGTGTCAGCTATAATAAGTGCGTTTATAAGATATGTTTTACCTTGAGGTCAAAGTAAAGCCTGTCATTGATTCCTTATTTAGGTAAAGATCTGGAATGTTTAATGGCTCATTAAATCGATTTTCACATTCCATTTTATATTGCTATTTGTTATTGCCACTATAGCTGCAAGTCATTTATTCTTTATACATAAAACTGGATGAAACAACCCTTTAGGAATTAATGGAGCTATTGAAAAAATTCCATTACATCATTACTTTACATTTAAGGATTCATTTAATAACTATGAATTAACTTTCAGTCACATTTAATCTGTTGGCCATATTTACTCTATGTGCTATTCTCCACTGGTCTCAGTATATGTGATTTATCATTTGTGCAGTGATAGAAAGGAGGGACTGTACTACAGAAAGCAGTATTCTGTATTTTTAACTTTTGTGTGTAATCGTCTGTTTCGGTGTCAGCGAGACCACAGTCGACTGCACTAACGGGTTTGAACCTCCTTTGCTGGTTACAGCACGGTGCACTGCAACATGTCGCGTGCCTACCCATGTGCCAGGCAGCGCCGTCTACACCTGCCGCTGGAGGTGGAGCCACAGCTAGAGCGCCACCAGGTGCTCGAGCTGATGTACGACCTGGCCGCAGCCGTCGCCGTTGCGCGCCCTGAGGACCCACTCATCTTCTTCCTGAAATTCCTGCAGGCCTCACAGGTAGACAAAAGCGCACCTGTATGCCTAGAAAACCTTATCACCAACATCCTTCCTGACCCCTGTCAGCTAGAAATTATATACAATATGAGCTCCGATCGCTGCTTGTTGTATCAATTTGATCAGAACTAGACACGTTAGGAATAGCCTCGAAATGAAGGTCAAGGAAATCATTGCAACGTTTCATACTCTCTACTAGTGTGTCGTTAGCATCCGCTCAAAGAGCTGTGCAGAAACTCATACAGAAACTGCTCCTGTCTCAGGTTCCTTGGCCGAAGTTTGCTTGATGATTTATCTGACGTTTCAACAGCGTGGGTGACTGACGTTGTCAAAGCTTCACTCTTCATTGCTGGTCGTGGAATAGAGTGGAGCTCGCGACCGCAGATTATATGTTCCTGGCGCGCCAACGTCCAAGAACTTTTCTATGGTCATTTCCGGTGTTGTTCTCCCCTTGCTACGTGCAGCTGTCGTCCGCCGCAGCATGGGAATCCATGATCCGTTCATCTTGAGGCACTCTTCTTTCTTGTTGAAGCTATTGTCATTATTGTGTATTTCTATAGCTTCTCGGGACAAGTGGGTATGATAGCTTTTCTCTACCGCAAGATTTTCCACGTCGGCGAATTTTACTACATGGTTGGTGCTCTGCTACAGCTTATTTCTCCACCTGCGCCAACATGCAACGTCGTTTATGTTCGGTGATCCTGGAGTTGACTGATTTTCCAGTTATTCCAACACAGACTCTTCCACATGTACACGGTTTACAGATTGTACCAACGCCTTGACCAACGACAGAAGAAGAAAGTACTATTGGTGTCCTATATCGCCGTTTGTCGCAGTGTGGGGATGAAGGTGCATCACTAAATTTCTTGAAATGTAAACGCCTATTCCCCACCACCCAAGAGCATCATATATACGACAGAACAGTGAGTGAATTCACGCAACATGGAGGTACTTGACAAGAACAGATGAGGAACTTTTGAACATTTTCTATTAACTAAGTAGCAGAATACTTCGAGACGACTGGGACAAGATCGACAAAAACATTCACACAGACATGCAGAACGAACTCGAGCACTGCCCTGAGCGACAGATGAAAAAGTTTGCAAGATGTGGGAAATAGACTGACACGGCGATTCCAGACATGTCGCTCACAGTGGTGAAACTCACTGAATGAAAATTTACCAAAGAGCAACAGTCTATCCTTCAAAAAGGAGTGAATTTCGATATCATCCCTGGAAATATACCTGTGGAGGACATCATTGCTAATAGCATAGCGACCGTTGTGGTAGTGCATTGGCTGACCAGTTCAGATACTGTCGCTCACTCTCTGTACTACAACTGTATATTTTAGTTTATTTTTGATGGGGAGGTTGAGCCTTAATTCGTCTTTTATTACATTAAATGCTTAGAGTGGGTACCCAATGAAAAGATACTGAATCAAAATGAGGAGAAACTAAATTCGTAGCACCAGTTGACCAGAAGTAGGGATCTGTTGATAGGACAAGTCCTGAGGTATCAACGAAGAGTTCATTTGATACTGGAGAGAAGTGTTTATACCTTTTCATGGTACCTGGAATCAAAATGTCTGCTTACTGGTAGAATGACAAGTACCCAACACACACAGTGCGATGTCTAAAGCACCACAGTCTATCACAATGATTCCCTTGTTCAGGCAGCCGATGGACTTGTGCCAACAGTGGTGTGCCGGAAGACAAGAATGCACACAGATGTGGTACCACATCCTCTGTTCAGATGAGTTCTGTTCTGAGAAGAACATCATTGCCAGACTCCATTCCTCATCATCATAAGATGTGATGGTGTGTTGTGCCATAGGGTCCAAGTAGCCAGTAATTTGGACAGTAGTTGTATAACTGTGGCCTGTTCTTGAGATGTGTGTGATGTTATCTTCCAACAAGGTAACGCAAGGCTGCACGGTGTCCCTGTTGCCCAGACCAGCCTCAATATAGACAATATTCAATGGTTGCATTGCTTAGCACATTGAAAAATCTGGTCATACATTGCTGAAAGCCTGACACCCCATGACTCTTCAGTCAATACAAATTATGAACTCTGGACGATGGTTGAACCAACTGGGAATATACGAGATACACTATCCAAGATCGGCTCCACCTAATGTCCAGCCAATTTAGAGCAGTTGTTGCTACTGAAAGTTGTACATCTGTGTACTAAATTTGACGCTATGTAAACCTGCAAATCATTTACAATTTCTTCACACTACACAGTATACGCTCAGTAAGTAAAATTTCGTTACTTACTATCATTACCGAAACTAATTTTAATGAACAGCAGTAACTTTTAAAGCAATATGTGCCTATAAGTCTTTGCACAACAAAAAAGGGTTCAAGTACTTCGTTGTGACTGGCACAAAGTTAGTCTAGATTATTTAATGGGCTGATTGTTGATACTGATACTACTTGTGCATCGATTAGTAAACCAAACAATGGAAAGGCATCTACCTAATATATATTTTTAGCTGCAGGTGAGCTGACTACAAGTGCTTGTTCTGCTTGCTTACAACTCGGACCTTGTTTGACCAATTGATGGGATCTGCTCACCACTGTAGGAGAAAACTTGCCATTTTGTCCTTTTTAGCCTAGTGACACGAAAGTTTGTGTGCAAGTTGATTAACGATATGTCTCCCATGTGTCCAGTTGAAATTCTTGCTGGTGGTCGTTGACACTCTGCTGAACCATTAGCATGATCAGAGTATCATATAATGGTGACACCGGGTTCATGGTGTGTAGTGGAATGTTACACGATATCAACTGTGGCGATCACTTTCTCTCTAGGTGGCCCAGCTCTTTTTAGCATCCCAACTCTTGTTTTCTAGAACGATCCATATAAATCACTGTCAACGGCTCATTAAGTTTATTGGACGTTTTATATTTCATTAGTTTGACTAGTCTGATTTCACCTTCTGATGGAGATCAGAAGTATATGTTCAGATGTGTATTATCGTCGCCATATTGACAAAATGAATAGATTCTCGCAGTTCTACAACGTATTTCTTTGAACCTACATTTTCACAGCTTAAATGATGGTAATCGATCATTTCTTAAACGAAACTAAGTTGCCAACACACGAATGTGTCTGTCTTTTCTGTATTTTCGTGGGTCACCCGGAACTAAACTATTTCCTTAATTTTAGTTAATTCTGACCATTTTTATGTATGCTATTCCCTAACGTTTTCTTTACCAGTTTCCAAACATTACCACAGCTTTAGTATCGCCTTATATTCTTGCATAGACCGTCAATTTCCTCTTCTTCTGTTACTACTTTCAGAAAAAATACCCACAAGTATTCCTCTATAACCTGTATTTCATCTTTCTCATCTCAACTTATTGGCCATCTGGAAAACACACTAGTAATATTTTTGGATTCCTGTAACGCATTTAATTTCAGGTTACAATAAGGAGAGTATAATGTTCGTCGACTTAATCTATCATAAAACAATTAAACTTCTTCAAAACTATTAATACTGATTACTAGTGTGCATGTATTTCATACAGCATCAGAGATATAGTCTAAACGTCTCAAAAATACAAAATATGACTAAGGCCATATGCTCTGAAACATCTCATTTTGTATTTATTCATAGTCTAACACTTGTCTTTGTTTGGCTCTACACTATTATTTATCAAGAAAATCCTCTGAACAACTATCAGAATTTTCAAATCTTTCTGGAATATCTGCATGCCAGTCTAAACTACCACCTCCAAGATGCACTAGCTATCCTTAACTTGTCCTTTTCTGCCCAACCTTCAGTAAACTGATTGTTTAATCTATAAAGGAATGGTATGGGACGTTTTAATTCACTGGGTTCAGAGCTGATATTATTAGCACAGCCTCTATATCTTACACGTATGATCATGGGCTGTACTGCAGTATCCCCTCATTTAACTTGTTCTTCTAGCATTTCTGTACCTTTCTTTACATGAGAGATGGTGATCTCTAATATGACTTCCACCTCCTCGGTAACTTGTCTCTTGGAAAACCTGACCGCAATAATTCTCCACTTTATCTTGGTTTTGCCTAGACTCTTTGACTCTGCGCTTAATATATGTCTTCAAGCCTTTTAGTTGCCCGTCTACTGCAAGTTTGAGTTTAAAAAGTTTATTTTGATCATAGTTTGTAGCTTCTAGTATTACTTATCTGACGTCATTTTTAAATTTTACTATTTCCTCATTTTCTTTCAGAGCTTTCGACATGTGATTTTCAACTTCTTTCTTTGTATCTAGTTTAAGTTTCCTCTATTGATCTTTGGTCCTGTCAGCTGTTCACTTCATTCTTTCATAGATTCTTCCTGGTTGCTTTGGTTTCTTTGATTTCATCCTTGACTTTTCAGTTGACCACTTTGATTTGATACTTGATCTCCATAGCTTATTTTACCACTGATTTGACTTCTTTGATTTCTAGAAGTAATATCTGTAATATGTCATGCATCATCTCTAACCGTTTCCTCATCATATTTTGTGCTGTCTGTTATACTGTTTCTAAATTTTTACCATTAACTTTCTAGTCAACTCATGGTAGCTTGATGCATACAACCTGAAGACCAGCTACTCTCTTCCACACTGCTAGCCATTTTAATAACAAATGGAAGAACAATCAGATACTTGTTTCTGTGCCCCTATAAGATTACACGAATATTCGCCATCATATACAGGTTCATCATTCCTGAATAAAATATTCTCATGTTCTGTCATGAAACAGCACTATGTGTAACATGAGGGGTTGAGCAAGGTAATTTTTATAAGAATAGTTGATCATATATGTAAGTAGTGTCCTAAACTTGTCTTCATAGTAATGTTGTTATTCAAATCCGTTAATGAAGAAATGGCTCAAATTTCCTCTGAAACAGTACGAAGAAATGGCTCAAATTTCCTCTGAAACAGTGCCGATAGAGTGGATTTAATTCATTGCAAACTCATTTATTAAACCTCTTTTCTTTTAGGATGACTGGCAGGACATTTGACACAAGATATAAAGAGCTCATCAGGGCACAGAAGTATAGTACAAACCATTCAACATTTGTAGACTACCTTTAAACAGGAAACCCCACATATAAAGCACTATTGGAAAAGTTATGAACATCGAAAAAGACCTTCTACATTTCCAATAACACTTGCTAGTACACAAAGTATTAATGCACAAAAACAGTTGCTCAAAGGACAAATAAATATTGGAAACCAGACACTGTACTGGGTGAAGTTGACTGGTGGGATGAAGCTGACCAAAAAGTTCAAAAACCTTTTATGATAAATAACAACCATCAGATATAATCACTGTATACCTCCTGATCTTTAGTTAAAGTTCATTAATGTAAAGATAAAAAACAATTTTAAAGCAGTGAAAGTTGCCAGACAAGCTGTTCATAATGCTTGATGAAAACACGAAATTAAGTACATTTGTAGGTAGTCCAAAAATTAAACAAACCTGCTGTTTTCACTTCCATCACTGAAAAAGTCGGAAGCTGCACATGCAGAGCAATAAATGAAATGTGACTTAAGCGTAAAGAAAATTAAAAATGTGAAGTCGCACGACACAAAACCTCATAACATCAAGCACACCCACCCACCCACCCTCCCATCGACCTATACCCTCATCCACACACACACACACACACACACACACACACACACACACACACACACATACCGTTTCTATCCAAAGGTTATCAAAATTGTAAACGTAACACTAAGTGAAAACAAGCAGCAGCACAAAAAAGCGTTAATACACAATACTTATTCACTAGAATATGAATAAAAATATGTTATTATGGAGTCCCTATACATTCACATCACAGAAGAAAAAAATAGGCATAATAATGTAAATACAGCGCTAACTAGGGAATTAACAAAAGACGAAATTAAAGACACATTGACACAGATTAAGAGAGGAGAAAAATTCAAAAATAATTGTGGTGAATCAAAACTTAAAAGTGTAAACAATAAATTGCAAGCATAAAGTATTATGACCACAGAATTTGACAAAGGCAGTAACGTTCTGATCATGGAAATGAAAGAATTCATAGGAAAAACAGAGGAATTCATTACCAAACACAACATACAAAAGTTAAAATCTAACCAATCAAACTTTTTTCACACGTGTCAAAAACACGCTCAAAGACTAAGAGCATATATTATCAGACAGAAAGAAACAGACACTTCAAAAAATCATCAGGTATCCAACATGAGATAGCAGCCAAAAATCCACAAGAAAAATATTCCTGCCTGGCTGGTAGTAAATTTTAGAGCATACTTGCAAAGCAAATGCAGTCACATCTCACCCAATACTATCAACCTGAAAATTATGGGAGATAAGAAGTAGTATTCAATTTGGAATAAAGTCAAAGTAATCCTAATTCACAATAAATGTAGCACAAAAGATGTAATGGACTATCAACCTATTAGCCTTGTGTCCATACTGTGTACATTTTACTGGAATTTTGACTATGAGGCTAAGTACTATGCTTCACCTTGCTCGACCCAATGAACAACCTGGGTTCTGCACAACGTTTAGTGCAACTGATCACATCCTCATCTATGTGAAGCGATTGGTAGAACAAATAACTCTCTCCCCTGACTTTATAAGTTTTGAAAAGCATTAGATTCAATCAGTCACCCACCTGGGTTTGAGCCTGTAACAGAATGGGGAATAGAATGGTCCTGTGTTAAAGTCGTATACAACATACATGAAACCTTTACATGTTCGTGAATTTTGTTGAAGAAGTCAATGTATTCCCCACCAAATAGGGCGTGACACAATATGTATCTATATCTCCAAAATTCTTTTCAGCTGTCCTAGAAAAAGCTGTGACTAAATTTGATTGGAAAACAAAGAGAGTACAAATTCTGGGAAAGGGATTAAATAACCAGATGTTTGATGATGATATTGTTCTATTTGAAAATGGTATAGGTTAACTTCGAATACGGATAAGCAAACTAACTTAAGTCTGCTCAGAATTTCCTCTAAAAATGAACTATTATAAAAGCAAGAGGAATGAATGCACACTGGAGGAAAATATGTTGTTGTGGTCTTCAGTCCTGAGACTGGTTTGATGCAGTACTCCATGCTACTATATCCTTTGCAAGCTGCTTCATCTCCCAGTACGTACTGCAGCCTACATCCTTCTGAATCTGCTTAGTGTATTCATCTCTTGGTCTCCCTCTACGATTTTTAACTTCCACGTTGCCCTCCAATACTAAATTGGTGATCCCTTGATGCCTCAGAACATGTCTTACCAACCGATCCCTTCTTCTAGTCAAGTTGTGCCACAAACTCCTCTTCTCCCCAATTCTATTCAATACCTCCTCATTAGTTATGTGATTTACCCATCTAATCTTTAGCATTCTCTTTTTGTCCAAGCTATTTATCGTCCATGTTTCACTTCCATACATGGATACGCACCATACAAATACTTTCAAAAACGACTTCCTGACACTTAAACCCATACTCGATGTTAACAATTTTCTCTTATTCAGAAACGCTTTCCTTACCATTGGCAGTCTACATTTTAAATCCACTATACTTCGACCATCATCAGTTACTTTGCTCCACAAATAGCGAAACTCTTTTATTACTTTAAGTGTCTCATTTCCTAACATAATTCCCTCAGCGTCACCCGACTTAATTCGACTACATTCGATTATCGTCCTTTTTCTTTTGTTGATGTTCATCTTATATCCCCCTTTCAAGACACTGTCCATTCCTTTCAACTGCTCTTCCAAGTCCTTTGCTGTCTCTGACAGAATTACAACGTCATCGGCGAACCTTGAAGTTTTTATTTCTTCTCCACGGATTTTAATACCTACTACGAAGTTTTCTTTTGTTTCCTTTACTGCTGGCTAAATATACAGATTGAGTAACATCGCGGATAGGCTACAACCCTGTCTCATTCCGTTCCCAACCACTGCCTCCCTTTTATACCCCTCGACTCTTATAACTGCCATCTGGTTTCTGTACACATTGTAAATAGCCTTTCGCTCCCTGTATTTTACCCCTACCACCTTCAGAATTTGAAAGAGAGTATTCCAGACAACGTTGTCTAAAGCTTTCTCTAAGTATACAAATGCTAGAAACGTAGGTTTGCCTTTCCTTAATATTTCTTCTAAGATAAGTCGTAGGGTCAGTATTGCCTCACGTGTTCCAGTATTTCTACGGAATCCAAACTGATCTTCCCCGAGGTCAGCTTCTACCAGTTTTTCCATTCGTCTGTAAAGAATTCGCGTTCGTATTTTGCAGCTGTGACTTATTAAACTGATAGTTTGGTAATTTTCACATCTCTCAACACCTGCTTTCTTTGGGATTGGAATTATTTTCTTCTTGAGGTCTGAGGGTATTTCGCCTGTCTCATACAATTTGCTCACCAGTTGGTAGAGTTTTGTCAGGACTGGCTCTCCCAAGGCTGTCAGTAGTTCTAATGGAATGTTCTCTACTCCTGGGTCTTTGTGTCGACTTAGGTGTTTCAGCGATCTGTCAAAGTCTTCACGCATTATCATATCTCCCATTTCATCTTCATCTACATCCTCTTCCATTTCCATAATATTGCCCTCAAGTACATCGCCCTTGTATAGACCCTCTGTATACTCCTTCCACTTTCCTGCTTTCCCTTCTTTGCTTAGAACTGGGTTTCCATCTGAGCTCTTGATTTTCATACAAGTGGTTATCTTCCCGTCTGGTTTGAATTTAGGAAACTGTCTCGACAAGTCTGAATTTGATCCCCATAGCAAATCAGTTATCATGTCATTATTTAATATAATATTTTGGGAAACTGTGCCTTTCTCTAGTTTCCCCTGCATAAGCTTGAATTCTTTACTCAAAGTTTCTAAGCCTTTCTTGGTGTTATCTAAATCGAAAGTTACTATAGGCGAAGAGATATCAACACTTAGTTTCTCTTCAACCTTTCGTCCTATTAATTCTTCTACTTATTCTTCTAAGCCATTGAAATTTATAAGCTCTGCAGTCATTAACTCTTCTTTGAAGTTCTGTTCTACAATTTCCACCCGTGATTTGACCCCGAAATTTGCGCCTGTGCTAGGGGGAGCAACTTATCTTGTTTCTGGACATTGGTTTTTAGCGTAGTTAATTCTCGCTCGACCACATAAAATGTAACATTACATACATTTTTCAAAGAGTCGTATTTTTCGTTAAATTGTGTTTCCAAATTACTACATTTAAAGTCTACATCATATTCTAATTTTTGAACTAACCCTTTTAGATGAGCTACATTTCTTTGTTCTAAATTCTTAAACAAAATATTTGTCTGTTCACTCAGGGAATCGGACAATTCTTTTTTCAATTCTTTTTTCCATTCTTGCATCTGATTACTTAGGATATTAACTTGAGCCTCTAGTTTTTTGTTTTGCAAATCTAACTTAAGAGTTTAATTCTGCCTTCAGTTCGTCATGATAAGTGTTCTGTGATTCAAACTGCGCTTTGATAAACCTCATTAATTCGCGTAAATCTGGCTTCTGTTTTTCAATTCCCATAGCCCGAACAGACTCTACGGATTGATATTCTTTTTCCATTGTGTTTTGTTTTGCCTTTAATCTAGTTATCAGTAAACGTACACTCGCTTATTTCCACAACCCCCCACACTTCACAAACGTCGGTGGAAGGCGGCGTCGGCATCGGTGTACGGCGGCGTCAGCGTCGATGAACGGCGGCGTCGGCGTAGGTGGACGACGGCATCGGCTTTTGTGGACGACGGCATCGGCTTTTGTGGACGGCTGTGTCGGCGTTGGTGTGATGCGACATCGGCGTTGGTGTACGGCGGCGTCGGCGTTGGTGTGCGGCGGCGTCAGCTTTTATAGACGGCGGCGTCGGCGATTTGAGACTAACTGCAGCGTTGTGCGATTTTCTTGATGCCCTTAATCATTTCACCATTTATCAACACGATATTTCTGGATAAATATCGTGGAATCACTCTTCAGCCTCGCTGTTATCGGTTGCTATGGCAACTCCCAACTTCTTTTTTTTTTTTCTTATAGCTGCTTCTTTAATCTTTACCCTGTTTTCTCAGGTCCTGTCACGCTCGCCACCTTCTTGCGGTGGCCCAGTGTAATGTTAAGCTCTCTCTATACAGCTTAAGCGTTTTCGTGTACTTACTTGTTGAAGAATGCTGGTTCTGCTTTCTTGCGGCGCCGATGTCTTCTGCTAGCAACGGACGCGTCTCCGAAGAATTCACTGCTAGGAAGGGGAAATTATCACTCTCTCGCCCTCTCTCTTCTTATTTAAAAAATACGCTACTCTTGGAATATCATTCAGTGTACCAGAACATATTTATTTCCACTTTGTACAAAAAAACAACTAAACTTTATGACGTAAGGCAACACATTACCGGGCAGAATCAGTTAATTACACATTTTTGAACACAATTAATACATAAGCTTTTTATGGTGGCTGACTATCGACGTCCAGTCCACGTACTCTCAACAGCAGTTCAGCGTCTAATAAACAGTCACTAATTCGAGTCTCTCCATTTGTTTTTTAACAATACAATGCTAAGTTACTCTTTGCAGCCGGCCACGGAGCTTCCGGGCCGTGTTTGCTTATTCTTGGCAGGTCGCGCTGAACACTCGCCAGCACTGACGAATTATCTCCGTTCGTTTCGCCTGCACAAACAATAAATGGGTGCAGTATCCCATGCTCACCCTTACGCTTTGCTTTAAAATAACGCGTGTTCGAAATGGCTGGAACACAAGTGTCTCCAGACTTTCGTAAAATTCCGGGGGCACTACACTGCCAATTGTTCCCTAATGCTCTCCTTGAAACTCTGTACAACTTTTGGTTTAGTCAGTTTATCCAGGTCCCATCTCCTTAAATTCCCACCTTTTTGCAGTTTCTTCAGTTTAAATCTACAGTTCATAACCAATAGATTGTGGCCAGAGCCCACATCTGCCCCTGGAGATGTCACACAATTTAAAACCTGGTTCCTAAATCTCAGTCTTACCATTATATAATCTATCTGAAACCTGTCAGTATCGCCAGGCTTCTTCAATGTATACAACCTTCTTTTATGATTCTTAACCAAGTGTTATCTATGATTAAGTATGCTCTGTGCAAAATTCTACCAGGCGGCTTCCTCTTTCATTTCTTCCCCCCAATCCATTTTCACCTACTACGTTTCCCTCTCTTCCTTTTCCTACTATCGAATTCCAGTCACCCATGACTATTAAATTTACGTCTCCCTTCACTATCTGAATAATTTCTTTTATCTCATCATACATTTTTTCAATTTCTTCATCATCTGCAGAGCTAGTTGGCATATAAACTTGTACTACTGTAATAGGCGTGGGCTTCGTGTCTATCTTGCCCACAATAAGGCGTTCACTATACTGTTTGTAGTAGCTTACCCGCACTCCTATTTTTTTAAATTCATTATTAAACTTACTCCTGCATTACCCCTATTTGATTTTGTATGTATAACCCTGTATTCACCTGACCAAAAGTCTTGTTCTCCCTGCCACCGAACTTCACTAATTCCCACTATAGCTAACTTTAACCTATCCATTTCCATTTTTAAATTTTCTAGCTATCTGCCCGATTACGGTATCTGACATTCCACGATCCGATCTGCAGAACGCCAGTTTTCTTTCTCCTGATAACGACATCCTCTTGAGTAGTCCCCGCCCGGAGATCCGAATGAGGGACTATTTTACCTCCGGAATATTTTACACAAGAGGACGCCATCATACAGTAAAGCTGCATTCCCGCGGGAAAAATTACGGCTGTAGTGCCCCCTTACTTTCAGCCATTCGCAGTACCAGCACAGCAAGGCCGTTTTGGTTACAAGGCCAGATCAGTCAATCATCCAGTCTGTTGCCCCTGCAACTACTGAAAAGGCTGCTGCTGGGGGAGGAAAATATATCTGTTGGAAATACTCAACTGCAAACGATCAAACAATATTTCTATCTGGATCAACTTGTAAATGTGAAAGGAGACCTAACACTAGAAATATTTTGATGTATTAAATTAGGCTGGCAATGTTATAGAAGATGCTATTCACTTTTGAAGTCCAAGAGGCAGCCCAAGCTGAAGAAAACAGATTTTGATCAATGCATACCGCCAATTGGTGTGAAACATTGACATAAAATGAATTCATTGTTAGAAAACTAATAATAAACCAAAGAGAAATGGAAAGATTAATGTTGGATTATGCAAAGAATGACAGAGAGAAGGCAGTTCATATCAGACATACAACAAAAGTGGGGACATAATGCAGAGAGTGAACATGGCAGTGATGTGGTCCGGTCACTCTAAGAAAAGATGGCAGGTGATCAAAAAAAGTACTATATTGCAGCACAGTTTTCCAAAAAAAAAAAAATACCAAGGGAAAGAGCTCCAGACAGATGGGACAGAGACTCAAGAAAGACAGCTGGACTGAATTGGGAACAAGAAGCTCAAGATCTGCAGAAATGGAAGAAACTGCAGGGACCCTATGTTGCACGCCATCTCAAAGAGCCCACATCACAAAGTGATCGAATTGACTGATAATGATGATGATGATAATGATGATGATGATGGTGACTCAGCTAACAGAACACGTAAGTGATATAAAAATCCCATGCACAGCAAAATTCCTTTCCTCGATCTAGGGAGCAGGTACAGTTACAGCCCAGTTAATAAAACCATTAAGCTAATTTAAAGATCCTGAAAACATACAAACAGCTTCCTCATGAACACACAGGTGCAAAAGTAAAATTGTTGCAGTTAATAGCGCTGTGTAATTACCTGGCATAATCAGCAAGGAGACACCGATCTGAAACCTTGAATGTTTTGTACTTTATTAAAAACTTTATTTTGTTGAGATTGCCAAGCAGTGGGCAATCATTTGTAGACTGAACTGCCTACATGGTCGCCTTTAGATTTGTAAATTGCTGTAAAAGATCACAAGTCAAATATATTTCGAAATACCATGGCTTTAACAACAAAAGCTGTGACGAGCTTGTGGTCTTGTGGTTAGTATTGCTGTCTCTTGATCTCAGGGGCCCAGATTTAATTCTTGGCCTGGTCAGAGATTTCCTCGACTCAGAACTGGGTGTGTGCATTGTCATCATCATCATCATCAATGCGAAAGACACTTACACCAGGTGGCCACGGACGTCTTACACACATTTCATTTTATGTGAAAGCTGTTAGGAGTTAATACAGGGATACAAACATGTGGTGTCTAAATGGAGAGAATTGGTAAGATATCATTACAGAACTGTCAACTCAACTACAGAACAAAACAGAATAAAATTACAATGACATGGTACAAAGTCAATAGTACAAAGCTACATGGAACAAAATTCCTCTGAGACATGCATTCCATTCGTATTTATAATAGACATACTTAAGGCATATAGGCATGTGACTGTTGTAATGGATACTATTGCGTAGGTTAGTGAATGATTTGAATAGGTGAATGAAGTTCAGCCCTTGCAGTAATTTACAACACATGCTTAACTGGAGTAAATAGTCATGTGACTGTTGTAATGGATGTTACTGCATAGCTTAGTGGGTGATTTGATAATGAGGTTAGGTTCAAAGCTAGTCATTAAGTAATGAAGGAAATTAATATTGCAAGTTGGACGGCTTTTTGCAATTTATTGCATAATTTGCTAAACCAAATAGTTGCTGACGTCATGCAGTCCGGAATCCTCGAAATTAATAAATGTATACAGAAGTGCGATCTAATGTAGTGCAGTAATTAAAAGTGGGAAAATACTAATTTAAAAACAAGTAATATAATCAGAACTTATATAATGAAACTGGAGCTGCACATGTTGAAGATGTCTACAGATGGCGTGACGATATGAAAAACTAATAATATTACAGATGTCCTAGTCATCTAGCATTAATTTCGGCGTTGACTACTGACTGCAAAGATGAATAACTATTGATGTTGCTTAAGCTCATGTTGGCTTCTCGTCCAGCACAATGCTATTCCACTAACTCTATTCTCTAGACATAAGTCTATGAAACACATACACCATTAACAATTAAGCATCTTATTCTGAACCTAGACATGTAGCATCAGTTTGATTTGCAGCTCCTTGTGTTGGCCGTGTTTGCAGGTAAAATTGTTGGATGTGAGGCCCGCCAATTACGCAAAGCACCATTTTTTCTCAGTACCTAAACATGTTCCGGCACCACTGTGCTATCATCATTGGGTTTTCGTTTTTATTTATTCCAAAGCATACTGACGCGTGGCACATAGAAATACGTAACAGAAAACAGTTAACAAGCTCTTACTCTTTTTCTTGTAAGAGTACATACATTCACATACCAGCCATACAGTTACCCATGGTAGCGGTGAGACTGATTATTGTATGCCATTCTCATCATATACACATATCACCCCGGTTCCCAGAACTCCTAAAGATAAGCGTTGACTATGGATATTGTATCACAGACACAGTCCCTTTGATTGTTCAGAGATATCTCTAAACCCGCCCAAAGATGTAAACGACCATGCATGAGCAGCGCCTATTACATAGAGGGAGTCCGACAGCCGATCAGTTCCAGTCATTCCACCCGGAAGGAGGTCCATGACTCGTGTTGTCTGTAGTTCAACCATACATAGACGGACAATACTGCGGTTAGATCGGGTCCACATTGTTACTTTGTGCTAGGAAGAGCTCTCAACGAGGTAAGTGTCCAGGCGTCTCGGAGGGAACCAAAGCGATGTTGTTCTGACATGTAGGAGATACGGAGACAGGAACTGTCGATGACATGCCGTGCTCAGGCCGCCCAGGGGCTACTACTGCAGTGGATGACCGCTACCTACGGATTATGCTTCTCGTGCAGACACAGGACGTCGTGTTGCGGCTCAAACTGTGCGCAATAGGCTGCATGATGCGCAACTTCACTCCCGATGTCCATGGAAAGGTCTATGTTTGCAACCACGACATTATGCAACGTTGTACAGATGGGCCCAACAACATGCCGAATGGACCGCTCCGGATTGGCAACACGTTCTCTTCACCGATATGTGTCGCATCTGTCTTCAACCAGACAATCGTCGGAGAGGTGTTTGGAGGTAGCCCAGTCAGGATGAACGCGTTAGACGCACTGTCCAGAAAGTGCAGCAAGGTGGAGGTTCCCTGTTGTTTTGGGGTGGCATTATGTGGGGCCGATGTACGCCGCTGTTGGTAACGGAAGGTGAAGACTGTACGATACGTGAATTCCATCCTCCGATCGATAGTGCAGCCGTATCGGCAGCATACTGGTGAGGCATTCGGCTTCACGGACGACAATTCGCACCGTCATAGAGCACATCTTGTGAGTGAGTTCCTTCAGGATAACGACATCGCTCGAATAGAGTGGCCAGCATGTTCTCCAGACATGAACCGTATCGCAAATGCCTGGGATAGATTGAAGAGGGCTGTTTATGGACGATGTGACCTATCAACCACTCTGAGGGACCTACGCCGCATCGCCATTGAGGAGTGGAACAATCTGGACCAACAGAGCCTTGACGCACTTGTGGATAGTATGACACGACGAGTACAGGCATGCATGAATGCAAGACGTAGTGCTTAGAGGTACCGGTGTGTACAGCGATCTGGACCACCGCTGTATGGGGATACAACATGCAATATGTGTTAGAGGTACCGGTGTGTACAGCGATCTGGACCACCACCTCTGAAGGTCTCGCTGTATGGGGATACAACATGCAATGAGTGGTTTTCATGAGCAATAGAAAGGGCGGAAATGATGTTTATGTTGATCTCTATTCCAATTTTCTGTACAGGTTCCAGAAATTTCGGAACTAAGGTGATGCAAAAATTGGTTTTGATGTGTGTATATTACATTACATTATACTGCACAACAACATTATTTCAGGATCTACTTTTTGTATTTACAAAGCCACTAATTATATTTAGAGACTATTTGCTATTTTTTAAATTGTAGATGGTCTTTGGTGAGAGTTTATTTTTGAGCACTTATGTTACAGTACCTTTTATAAATTTGACGTTAATATTTGTGCATGGCTTTGTAATTAATCTGTCATTGGCTGTGTAAGACAGGCACACCTGCAGGCTATTCGCACTAGTTGTTTTACTGCTTCGACTATTATTCTATTCTATGTTGCACTGCAGAACATCAAATTCTGCCCACGGATCATGCTCGTCCCTTCGGATGACACGTCACGAAGTTTCGCCGACGTCGCGGCACTGATGGCGAAGGTGGCGGGTCTGGAACTACTGAGCCGAGAGGACCTCGTACGGGAAGGTGTCCTTTCTAGCGACGGCGTATCACAAGCAACGGAAGTGGAGAAGGAAGAAGCAGAGGTGGAGGCAGAGGCTGAAGAGCAGGCGGAGATGCAGGGGGAGGCAGAGGTGGAGGAAGGGGAGGAGGTGGAAGAGCAGCTGAAGGAGGAGTCAGAGAGAGAGGCGGCGATGGGCAGCATTCTGGTGGAGGGGCCGGTGGCGGAGGCGGTGGCGGTGGTGGCGGCGGCGCGCAGCACCCTGTGGCGCGTCGTCGAGGCAGCCGTGGGCGTGGAGGCGGCCGGCGCCGGCAGCGACGAGGCCAGCTCCAGGCGAGTGGACGGCATTGTGCTTCAGTCGCGAGTGCTTCACTTGTTTCTATTTCTGCATTAGAGCCTCCCAGCAACTTAACACATTATCATGTCATTACTTTTAGATTGCATTACTGCTGGTCTGCTTTTCGTAGCTGCTGTGGAGAACTGATGTACAGAGAATTAAAATTGACACAGTAAGAACATCGATTTAAAGCATTACCGTAGGGCTGGCTCAACCTAACGGTATTGGGGCAGTGACGAGTGAAGCGGGCTGAGCAAGTGAGCAGCTGCTTCCCGGACAGCAGCAATGTAAGCGCTGTTGGAGGGTGGTGCACCTAATCCCAGTTGCTTGCACTGCCCAGTGCAAGTGTGCTTCTTCCCTCATAGCACTGCACTGCAACGAAGCTCTAGACTGTTGCTACAAAACTACAGAGGGAGTGCTACACTAGCGACTGAAGTAACGAGTGTGATAGAGCCTGAGCGCTTCACGGGGCTGCACATTATAACAAATTATTCTCCAAGTAACGTTCACATCCAGTCACTACAACCCACCAGGATTGGCCTTCTTGGCACTGTAATTACTCCAGTAGTACATTTACACGGCGTGGGAAGACATCAGCTCATATTTCTTGCATTTCGCTTCGACTTACACATTTGGTGAGTCACCGTTACCCTTACGTGATATGCTCATGCGAATACACATCACTGTGTACATTTTTACATCAAAAGTAACATCCTTCCGCAACCGATTTTGTGTGGTTCCGTCGCGTCAGCTACCCAATTACCAACGAAGTTTATTTTCACTTCGCACGAAACAGTTACGAGCTGTAAGCTAAACAAAACCGAAGCAACGTGTACCGATGTAACTACCGTTCTGAGCGATGCTCTCACACACTGAGGGCTTCATTGTTTCGCCGTTCAAATTCACATGTCAAGTAGCTTTTCCATCACATCGTTCGCGCTACGTTTTTGAAGAGCAAAGGGCAGTTGCAGTACCATATCTCATATTCTGCAAATGAAGTGATACAAAATGGGATGATCAGAGAAAGGAGTCCGCAGCTCGTGGTCGTGCGGTAGCGTTCTCGCTTCCCGCGCCCGGGTTCCCGGGTTCGATTCCCGGCGGGGTAAGGAATTTTCGCTGCCTCGTGATGACTGGGTGTTGTGTGATGTCCTAAGGTTAGTTACGTTTAAGTAGTTCTAAGTTCTAGGGGACTGATGACCACAGATGTTAAGTCCCATAGTGCTCAGAGCCATTTGAACCATTTTTTTTTTTTACAGAAAGGAGATACATGTTACATCTTACTAGTGATATTCAAAAAACTTAATAGAAATTTCGAGAGCAAGGAGGTCAAGTTTTAGCCACAAGTACAGTAGAAAAATGGCCAAAGCAGAAAAATATCGAGGTACGTGAAGTGAGGCGGTAGACTGGTACAGTCTCAGAGGGAGACCATCCGGAATGTGTGCAGGGCTTCACGTATCTCTGGTACAAGGAAATCTAACCTTCAGAACAGACTGTGCACAGACACATTTCAACAACAAAAATTAGTTTCACGTCAAACCACACCAATGTTCGATTAATTCGGACAATGGAGAAACATTTTTAGCAACAGTACTTTCCTTTACCATTATGATAGCTCTAAAGAGAAGTCGGACATGATACGTTCAAGAATAATACGACTGTCAGATGCCAAAGGTACCGTGGAGACCCCAGGTGTAGAACAACTGACTGGGCGCGTGGAAATTTCGAGGTGCCTGGGGCCGTATTAAAGTCCTTACCGGCATGTAGGTAGCCAGAATATAAAGATGAAAACCGACAACAATATACTGACTAGGCCGTTGTGACGCGGAACATTGGTTCTACAGGGAACTGAGAAAAACTGCTCCGATTGGGAGTGAAAGCAGCAGAAGAAATACTTCGCTTTGAAGGCAGAAGAAAGGTGCGATAAACATCTGAAGGGCGCTGGTAATGAATTCTGGAACTTTCGACTATTGCCATACCAGAACAAAGCATTAGCAACTAATCTTGAACTCTGACATACAGCCGTGCTGAAAGCAAACCATTGCCTACTGGAAAATGTGTTCAGACCCGTTTGTTTGTTAACGTCTGTGCACACTAATGAGCCAAACCATTATGAACACTTCCTTAAGAGTGTACTGCTCCAGCTCTGCGACGCAATGCAGCTGCGATTCTGCGTCGCACGTTTTCGACAAACCCGAGGTATGCGGCACCAGTTAGCTAAGCAAAGGGCCTAGCAATTACCGTAAATTACCCCGCGGTGGTTTGTAGGCGCGGATTACCCCCGATAGCTCCCGACGAGTCGTCCATTGGGCGGGGATTTTGCCAACCCATGCGAAAATTTCGAGCGCTTCCCCCTCCCCTACCCCCACCACGTCCGTGCATTTTCCATTATGCCAGTCACTCGTGACGTCTTATTTTCACGTATCACACTTTCTCATACATCTTTCTGGTGCGAATAAGTCTTTAAGGTGTACAGGCCAGTGAACCAGAAGTGAAACGCTTAGAGTGTAATACATTTTGCGTTATAACTGCTAAAATAGTTGTCAAACAAAATAAAGCTACACCATTCGCAGAATATATAACTAAAATACGTTCTTTTTTCTCGTTCTCTGAGGAGACGTGAGCGTGTGGTGCGGAGGAAGGAGCACCGAGACCGCTGAAGGGAGACCAACAAGCAGGCAGTAGACTTCTCGTAGTACTTCCGGCATTTTGTTCCCGCTTCGTGTCGATTGCTTGCTCTGGTGTAAAAGATGTGGGAGTAGCAGGTTCCGTAAAAGCGCCCACTTACGTGGACGTTTATATTCACACGCGGTACTTGTTCATAATATACCACAGAGACAAAAAGACAAAGGCACACCTGTTCACTGCACGGAACGGCTGTTCACCGTAGTGACGATCAGTGACGGATCGCATACATTGGCAGAAGTTGCAAAACGTCCAAAATTACATCAGCAAGTTCCGATCAGAACTACGGGTCTCAGCAAACAAGAATAAGTGAATAGACTACAGTGCATGAAATAGCACCTCCAACATTGGGTTTGCACAAATCTGTGACATTTGGCAACGTATTTCGCCATTAGACAAAATAATATAGGTCTTACCTACAACAAATCGTTATTAAGTCAATGAACCACTGTAAGAAGATTCCGGCGTTGTGACATGGTAAGAGTTATCCTGCTGAAAGATATTGAGAGCGAACTGGTCGTCACAGTTAGTCGCAATTTCTTCCTTGACAACTGTGAACGTATCTTCCAATTTGTTAATCTGTTCCCTTAATTCACAAACACTGTCCTTCTGTTGCTCTTTCAGCTCTCTAGAACTAGCCCCCACAAGTTTCCTTTATTCCTTCTCCCTCTCATGTTTCTCCAAAACTAGTCCTCAATTGTTCTTATAACTAGGGTTGATCTCCTTTGATTCTTTCAGTTCTTCCCTTATGGAATTCGTTATTGTGTCAAATACACTTTCTGTAAGGGTACACTCAGAGGTTAAAGCAAGACCACTTGCACTCACCTGATCACTACTAGACTGCGTGTCCACAAAATCTAACTTTGACAAGTACACCTGGCTCCTATTGTGCCACATTCTGCATTTCCAGAAGAACCACTGCAAATAAACTAGCCCAACGTAGTTCCATCAATACTGCCAGACGTAGTGCCCGTTTGCCTAGGTTCCTCCTCGTGTACAACACTAAACGCAACTGAGATAATCACCTGCGGTACAGGTATAGTCACAGTTCGATCCCACTTCAAGCAAGTAGTTACGTACTCACTCAGCACTCTTACTTTAGTCTCTGTCTTACGTGAAGTTCCCCTCTACACTTTTACAGAAAGGTTTAATCATTGTATATGACCTAGACCACAAAAAAAGGAAATTATTCACCATTGTTTCACAGTAGTAAGTACCACAATCAAGGAAAGGTGCAGACAAAGTGAACAATTGCATGATTCAACCAGGATAGAATGAGACATCTACCACCCACAAAAGAAAATTCGAAACAAATCTCGATCAGATAAATCCCGACATAACTCTCATGAAACGGTAGAATATCATAAACTCATCATCATAGTTCAGAAATACTATGTGTCACACAAGATAAAGAGGAAACAGGCTTTGTAGAAGACCGACGAAAACACAAGGAAGCGTGAACACAAGAAACTCTTCTGGTCTGTTGTTACTGACTCAGAACCCAAGAATACCATCTCACCAAGCATCAAAATTTATTCAAAGTTACAGACTCTCAAATATTCACAAAAGAATCCAAAATTACAAAATTTCATTACTTCCAAAGTGTTTAGCAATAACAAAACATCTGAAGTCGACTATACAGTTTAACGTACAGAAGAGTTACACTTCACTCTGATGGTGTTTTTTGTCCATCACATTTCCTGGAAACACTACTGACATTTTTGAACCAAACTTTCCTGATCTGTGGTTACCGACTCCACTGCAACACTACAAGAACAATCAGTCAGGTGGACCCACACAAATAATAGAAATATCCCCACTGAAATATGCGACGCAGTATTACTGAAGGAAAGCATTAAGAAAGTTTAGATAAATCCCCAAACTTCAGCACGCATCGCAGTCTCACTATGTACAACAACTATGTTTCCAGACAAAATAAAACTGTCGTACTTACAGGGCGTACTACCACATAATTTCAATATAACACTCAAAGCCGGAGCTACAGCAAAGCCTCCACATATGAAAACCAGCTTTCGCACAGAAATAAAGAGATACACTACCTCACAGTCAAGCAACAAGAGGGAGAAATGAAATTGCCTAACACAGGCTACTGGCACAAAATGAATTCAGTGTTTAAGATTACTTCCTACGCACACAATCCTTACAAAATTTTTACTGATCGTTACTAAGCAGAAGCAAGCTGAAGGATGGGTACGATCTTTCAAAATTATAGTAACTACCCTCATGAGTAGACCAAACGGACTTTTTCTGGCTCTATTCTCTGTCACCAAAATGTTACACTCACAAATCACTGATAGCACGTTTACAAGCAAGAAATATATTTATGCAGGCCCATCGCCAAAAGCCACACAACAGTTCTCACACAGTTCAAAATGTGTGAAGTTTTTAATACCAATGAAGTTGTTTTGTTTATGTAGGCCCTCATAGTAGCTCACGAAAATTAAAGAACATAAGAATGTCATAAAGTAGAAATGCCTAATGAAAGCAGCAAGATATTTGCATGTATGACATATTTCGTTAGTATTTGCATGGGCAATGGGTGAATTTTAACTTGTAAATTCTTCCAATTCCATACCTGCGCATTATAGATGAGGTTACAAAGAATTGTAGCTGTTTCTGTGTGATTAGTGACCTATATGCTGTTGCAAACGTCGCAGGAAAATAATGTGTCGTTATTCTCTGTCCTGTCTGTTTTTAACCAAAAGATTTATTAATTTCGTAAATGTCTTTCAAACCATTTTAAAAAAATAATAATGTGATATTTATGTTTGTCACAGAGCAGTTATGGAGGAAATATATGCTGCGGTGTTTCATGGCTGTAAAACGTCCTTCATACTGTGCTAGTTCTTCTTTCACCCCTAAAATTTTTCAGCAAAACTATTTAGTGAATAGCACGCGATCAGCTTGGATCGATCTAGCAACAACAAAGTAATTTTGATGCCCTCTGGAAGTATAGTGAACATTGGTGCTTGTTTCACATATACTGTCCGAGTTCTGAATCTAAGTGTCAAGTACACTGTGGTTCCTCTTTCTCCAAACAAATTATTCTTTGAGGGTAGTTTTATCCTGTTTTAGCTTTGGGTGCTTTTTCTCACATAGATGTATGTTTCTTCATAGGCTATTCATCTGAATACTGAGTTCTCGTATTTAAAGAATTCAGTGCTACATTGTTTTCTGTTATGTTTGCTGTGGAAGTACCTGGCACAGCTGAGGCCAATTGTGCACGTTTCTTGTAATGTGTCTTTTAACTACCTGGGAAAATTTAAGATCTAGCAAGATATTAATGTAACATTCACTCCAAGTGCAGCCGAACGCGGTAAGCCACGTGGGTCAACTGAAACGATGCCCAGGCGCCGAACAAAGACCGGGAAAACCGGGGGTGAGTGGGCGGGACTTGTTCCGGGTGAAATCCTAGCGCTAACGATTCGTCTTTTTAAGGCAGGCGAATGCGGGCTGATTCCGCTTATTCCGCCTCAGTTAACTACGTCGGCAATAGCTGCCCAAACACTGTCTCCACGTACTCGTACATCATAATTACTTTTTTTTATGGGACTTAACATCTATGGTCATCAGTCTCCTAGAACTTAGAACTACTTAAACCTAACTAAGCTAAGGACATCACACAACACCCAGTCATCACGAGGCAGAGAAAATCCCAGACCCCGCCGGGAATCGAACCCGGGAACCCGGGCGCGGGAAGCGAGAACGCTACCGCACGACCACGAGATGCGGACTCATAATTACTCTACCACGCAATTAAGTAGGAGAAAGATTTTTTAATCTAGAAATGACTTTCGAGAAAAGAAACGATATTCATCCCACCAAGTGACACGTTGCCATTGGTTCAGTCTCGATGATCGCTTTTTCACTACAAAGGTAATTGACTATGTCTTTCGATCAACACGAAGCGTTCGTCTGCTGCAGAGGACCACGATCAACAATGTGCAGCGAACACTGGGCTCATGTGTGCCAGCGCTGTACTCTGCCTTCAGACCTGGCACAGGTCGCCCCTATCCGGCTTTAAAGAGAGGACGCCCAACACCTTGTCGCCTACTCGTCGTTTAATGGTCCTTTAATCACTATGCCTAGGTGCTATAATGACGGGAACACGCTAAGAGCTGACCACCTCCGCCAGCCTGTGTGGCGGAGCGGTTCTAGGCGCTACAGTCTGGAACCGCGCGACCGCTACGGTCGCAGGTTCGAATCCTGCCTCGGGAATGGATGTGTGTTATGTCCTTAGGTTAGTTAGGTTTAAGTAGTTCTACGTTCTAGGGGACTGATGACCTGAGAAGTTAAATCCCATAGTGCTCAGAGCCATTTGACCATCTCCACCGTTTCCGAGGTTCTCGTTCCGAGGCGCCAAGCCGTAACAGTCTGTCTTTTGTCGGAGCCACTCATATCGGAGGATTATCCAATACGCCGTCCGTATCGTCGCTAGAACGATTCCCCATTTGTTTCTACTCCGCTTATATGCGTTTTTTTACAGCATCAGCTGGCCGCCACGCGATCGACCAGCGTTTATTCTTGCAGCAGACAGTTGTCATAATATTTTGTTCCGTAATGTGTTACAACTGTTGATGTGACAAGTCTACGAATCGAGGTACAGGTCATTGTTGCAACCTATGAGCTTTGACTAAGAAAATAACTAAGTCAGAGGGTATACTTGACATTTTTGCTGCCAGTCTGACATACTCCTTATTCCAGATCAGCTAGGCAGCCGTGAACTTGGCAACGACGTGGCTTTCCACTACTAAGCCATCTTTTTATCTTTGCTTCATTAAGACACAGCAGTAGTCGCCCCTGCGAGTGCTGCCCTGCCCCACCCCACCCCCTACTCGGCTGACCTCCCGCCACTGAAGCGCGGAGCTTTTGTCTCTACCAGGGCGTCGGTTCTTTAAATGCAAGTTCAACCGCACCACAGGAGCCTGTATTTTATTTAAATGAGCAACCAGAAAATATTTCTAATTAGCACTTTGCTTATCCACATTTCAGCTTGCTGTAGCATAAAAACAATTCCTACCCACTACTTTGAAGGGAGTGAGGAAGAAACCGTGAAAAATTAAAAAGTCACAATCGTACATTTCTTGAAAAAAATCTGTGATTCCAGCCACACAACTAGCTTATAAGTGACAAAACTTTACTGCACTCATCAGCACTTGGCAGTCCAGAATCTGAATCTCAAAGCTTCTTATACACAAATCTCTTTCCTGCGGCAGACTGTACGAATAGTTCAGAGTACGGGTCAGCTCCTCTAAAAGTTGTAGGTTTTGATACTCCAATTAACACACGGTTTTGGAAAACAGGCAGCACACAAACTGCGCCAGACCGAAGGGAAAGACACATTTGATAATTTGCAATTAAAGGGAAAGTTGATAGGCATAAAACTGCAATCTTGGAATTCCTTACTATCACGCAAATGGTGTCCACACAACTGCCAGCTGGGGCTGACGGTACAACACATTCCAGCCGGGAGCTCGGCACTGACCTCGTGTCCCACGGCGGCAGGAGAAAGAAGTTGCGAGACAGGTCAGAAGTTCTCACATACCTTCGATGCGATCGCGAGTGGCCCGCGAAGCGCAACTGCCGCCTCTAAAACGGTAGCAAGCCTGCCTCAGTGATCTGCAAGGGCCATCCTGGCACCCTAAATCACAAGCAACTTTCCCAATTGGGATTCTTTCGACTCTGTTTGTCCCTAACGTAGAGCTATGTTTAAGGAACACTTCAATACAATTTCATATTTATGTATTGATAATTATAGTTGGTACTAATTTTTAAATGGAACACTAAGTGCTGTTTATCCTCTGACATCTCCATTCAGTCATCGCTGTACCGTTTTTAATTTACCTGAAATTTTGTACGTCGTAATGATTTAATACACAGAATGTTGTGCTCATTCTAGCTTATAGCTAAATAGCTGATACCAAAATAACATGTTGCTCTAATTTTTGATCTGAAAGTTGCATTTCCTGCAAAAACCTGAAAATTGTTGAAGTTATCTTTACAGGACATTTGTATGTCATATTTTTACGGTTTGGCACCTCATTCTGTAAAAACCCAACCCTTATTAGGACCAATTTGTTGTCCGTCTGTCTTTCTGTCTGCCTTTCCGACTTTTTCTCAGGAAAGGGTAGTCGTATGAAGCTCAAATTTATATCGCACAGTAAGGTCTATGGTCCCTTGACGATGTAAAAGTTTTAAGCTTCTAAGTCAATGCAGTCAAAAGAATAAATTTCCTTTACTTTACGTCTATGGTCACAAATTTTTTTTGTCATTAGACTACCGCTCTCAGTCTATAATGACCGTCATCAGACCTGTTTTATAAAAGTATGTCCTAATGTATTGGAGATATAGTGGCTTCGTCAAATCTTAAACAAAAAATCAGCACCAGAATCGTCAAATATGTATAAATAACAGCATATGCAAGAATCATCTTGCCAGTTTTTTGTCACCAGACTACCGGTTTCGGTCTATAGTGACAATCTTCAGATCTGTTTTATAAAAGAAAAATGTCTTAATGTTTCTTTTGAACGGTAGTGTTGCTGACAAGATGACTCTTGCATATGCTGTTATTTATATATATTTGACGATGCTGGTACTGATTTTTTGTTTAACATTTGACGATGCCACTATGGCTCCAGTACATTAGGACAGTTTTTAGAAAACAGATCTGAAGATGGTCATTATAGACCGAAACCGGTAGTCTGATGATAAAAAAAATTTGTGACAGTAGACGTAATGTAAAGGAAATTTATTCTATATTCGGGACACTGTTTTATTCGAGACCATGTCGCAGCTTGTGAAAGCAGTCAAAAGATACGGCCATTTATGTCTCATATTTTGATACTCGAAAACTCACTCATCAAAACCTTTAGAGTACTTCCCTTTGACTTAGGTTCATAAAATTTTCCAAGAAGCAAGGTTTGACAGTACAAACAAAGGAGAAGAATCAGCAAATTGTTAATTTGTAAATATGTGACACGAAAAAAAAGTTCTTTTTTCATTTGTTATTCGACTTCAGACTTAAAATGAAAATGTTCTCGAAAGTCTTGGAAACCCTTGGACAGACGTCTTGCCAGTACCAATGGAGTTTGTGATACTTGCATGGAGTGGCACTTGTACGGAGAGGGAGCGTGCTGAGACCAGGACACAGCAGGTAGTGGACAGCGTCTTCCAGAAGTAGGATAAACCCATTTGCCGCACCAAGTTCCCTGACCAGCAACAGTTGGTAATGTGAGTGTTAAGTACTGTCTGCCAAGTAGTGTTCCGTCGTTTAGTGCTCAGGTAGTGGAGACCACCAAGGGGAAACCTTTACTGATTTACAACGGGCACCAGTATATAGTGGGCTGTACAGACGGACAAGAAGTGGTGTGTAAACTTCAAAAAGAATAAATACGAAGGAAGACAATCCACAAGAAATAACAAAGTTTTAGGGGAAGGTATTCCAGATAAGCAGATGAAGTGCGAAAACATTTGGCTAGTGCAAAGAAGCTAGAAAAGTAAACAGTTTCATCAGTTTACGTTGAAAAATTAGGGCAGCTCTTCAATCGAGGCTACGACTTAGTAACGTCATTACCATCACACAGAAGTATGAAAAGATCGTTACATCGCATTAGGCGATAATATGGGAACTACACAAGGTCCAACCTATTCTGAAGAAAAATTCTCCCAAGAAAATAATTTACTGATGAATGATTGAAGCAATATTTTACTTGCAGATGATAACAGGGGACCGAATGACAGAATGCTGGTGTTCACCAGCGTAAAGGGTATAGCGTTTTTATCAAACTGCAAATCACTGTTTGTGGCTGGAACGTTCAGGTATTCGAGTAAACAGTTTGGACGGTTGTTTATGCGCCACACCGACCTTAATAGTACTTAGGAGGAAACAAAAACCATTCCAATTGTTTACACTCTACCGACAAATAAAACGTGAGAAACATACGAACTTTTTTAAAGCTTATAAAACTAACGTGCATGGATGGAGCTCTGTATCTCTCATGATGGACTTTGAAATTGTAATCGTCCAATCAGCTAACAGTTTGTTTCCTGGAACAGAGGTTATTGGTTCCAGATATCATTTTAATCACTATTTGTGGAAACAAGTTCAATGTTGCGGGTACGTTCTAGTCTGTAAGGAAAACGGAAACATATGCTGTCAAACACGAAAGTGTTCTGCTCTGCAATAGCTCCCCCTGGATATGTTGTATGCTGGTTGCTGGTTAGCTGTGTGTTCAGGAGAGCACGCTGAAAATCAAAAGCTTCAGGACTCTTATGGCTATTTAGTGGCCCAGTGGCTCAATAATGAACACATGCAAAGAGAGATGTGGAATTGCAGTGGAAGGCGCCATCGCGCTAATAACGCCCCAGAAGAATAGAATCGAAGAATAAATACATTAATATTGAAAGTTCATCCGAATGTTTGCCTATTAGTGAAAAATCTTCGAGAAGATGTAGAGTATGACGGACACCAGTTTGACCACCAATTTTAAACTTTGATGGGAAAAAGAGGAAAAATGTCAGCAATGGAAACTGACAAAAAGATGGAATAGGCTTTCAAGAAACTTCTAACTGATGGGGACTTATTTGGCCTACGCACAGAAGTTACAGTGACGACTAAAACGTCAGAATCATTAAAAAACCTGTAAATATTTAAAAATAGTATAACGTAATCCTTGGCAATATTGTAAATAAATTTATTGGGGACGGAAAGAGACTATCTTCTCGTGTTGTTCCCTGGAACGACACGAAGTGGGCGATATGCATTCACCTTTACAGATTCTTAAAAGTCAAAATCTGTACGGACAGACATCAGATACAAAATCTTTGCAGGAGGAACTCAGGCAAATGACAAGCAGTTAAATCCATACTTTCTCCCTCCGTTAGAAGATGAGCAAATCAGCATCAAACTGCTGCAGACAAAAGAAATTATAATAAAAAAGTGACTGGTCACAGTTTTGCAACCTTTCAATATATGTTAAAACTAATTTCTACCACTTACTGTGTTAATGTTTTGGCAGTTCGTTACTGATTTAGAGCTGCATATGTGAGGTTTATTGCTGTCTGAGCCGAGCTGCTCATAGAAATCCAACAAGGCATTGTGTTTAGCAGTCTTAGATATTTAGACCTATTAGCTTTTCAGCATGTTTACCATGCAGTTGGCTTCGTCAACTGTAATTTTAGAGCATTCAGGGAAAGTACTATCATCAATAATTTTATTAACAAGATAGAGCATTGGCATTCTAATTTACACAATTATGCATTTTAGAACATTATTGATGACCCCATGATAGTCCTCGTTTCAAATTGTATCGAGCCAATAGGTGTGTACAGGTATGGAGACAACCTCATGAATCCATGGCCCCTGCATATCAGCAGGGGACTGTTCAATCTGGTTATGGCTCTGTAATGGTGCAGTTGGGGGGTGATATGGGCCCCATGATATGTCTAGATATGACTCTGAAAGGATACACGTGCATAACCATCCTGTCTGATCACCTGCATCCATTCATGTCCATTGTGCACCCTGACGGACTTGTTCAATTCCTGCAGGACAATGCGACAGCCCACACGTCCCAAATTGCTACAGACTGGCTCCAGAAACACTCTTATGAGTTTGAACACCTCTGCTGGCCACCAAACTCGCCTGACATGAACATTATTGAGCATATCTGGAATGCATTGCAGTGTGCTGTTCAGATGAGATCTCCACCCCCTCGTGCTGTCACGGATTTATGGATAGCTCTGCAGGATTCATGGTCTCAAAATTGCCTCCAGCGCTACTTCGGATATTAGTCGAGTCCATGCCACATTGTGATGTGGCACTTCTGCATGCTCGTGGGAGCCCTACTCGATGTTAGGCAGGTCTACTGGTTTCTTTGGCTCTTCAATCTACTTGTAGTTCATAAATATCTACCAGAAATACTTATAAATGTAACTTCAGCATTTACAAATACGATAATTTCTAAAAAACTATTTTAGGCTAGTCCTTCAGTAATATTACTTGTTCTTTATTAAGACCATGGTAATCGGTTCTGCATAGTTACATGTGGATTATTATTATAGGTGTGTGAACAACATTTTCACCCTCGTGAATTATAAGAACATCTCAATATAACAGGAGAAATAAGGAAGTTATTCGCCAACTCATCAGACCAAGTCTGATTTCAACATCACTTCCATCTTTTTTCCCTCACTATTTGAGCAAACCTGGAAGTTACAGGGTTGGTCCTGAGATAAAGAGATAGAAACATGAAGAAGAAAATATTCAGGCAACTGTTCAGGAGAGTCCAAAGGAAAGGGAAATAAATTTAAAAGCTCAGTCCATTGCATCAGTGTGTGAGATTAAATGCCAAATTGTCAGTTTTAAAATTATTTGATTTCTTGAGTATCATTACAAATTCTACATCTGTATTGTTTGCTGAATTCAAACAGTTCCTCTTCCAGTGATAAAATATTCTATACTTGCTGTTTAAACTCTTGATGTATCAGTATTTGTTTTGAACAAGCAAATAAACAGGTTAGGTCTAAATTGGGATAAGTATTTAACAAACATTTCAAGCATTGTTGAACTAGGTAATCTGTTAGACCGTGGAAAATGCTGATATGCAGATTGATGCAGCAAATAATACTGAGCAAATTTTGAGTTTTGTGTGTGTCATTCTGCATACATTTCAGTTATCTGAGCATGAAATGAGCGGAAAAATACACTTTATCATTGAACAGCTGAAGTTACTATCATCAAAAAAACTTTCACATACTCCCTCATTCATGATATATTCTTGTTTATCTTACAGAATTTCTTCATGTGCTTATAGGTATAATAGGAATTATGTTTTTTTTGTAGGTCCTCATCCATCAAAAATTCAAAGAGTGTGGTCTGGTATTAGCTTAGGTCCCTGGAAAGAGCAATGTGAAAACAATTTTTCGTCATATACAAGAGCTAAATGTAAATTTCTTAAACCACATGGGGGTCAGGGATTTTCTCTTCCTCGTGATGACTGGGTGTTGTGTGATGTCCTTAGGTTAGTTAGGTTTAAGTAGTTCTAAGTTATAGCGGACTGATGACCATAGATGTTAAGTCCCATAATGCTCAGAGCCATTTGAACCATTTAAACTACATGAATATCATGTCAACCTTCTAATAGACAAAATACATCCGAATGAATATTTGGAATATAAAGGAGAAAGTGTTGCTGGTATGGTTAATGGTGAATGTTCAACAGCAAATCCAGCATATGGTTTCATGATCAGCAGTATACTGAGTAATTTTAAAGATGTTGTTCATATTTTACCAGTCAAGAAACTAACAGGTGTTAATCTCATCAGTGTACTAAAAGAATCATATTGGGTCTTCAAGATACAGGATTCAAAGTGTTGTCCGTAATTTCAGATATTAGTTCTGTTAACAGAAAGGCAATATCATCATTTTCAAATCCCCCATCAATCTCTTATGTATACAACTGTCATAAAGATTCAACAAGACCTTTGTTTTTTGTAACTGACTCTGTACACATTATGAAGAGCATCTGGCACAACTGGTTAGAGCAAAAAATAATTCTCCTGTAATTTACTCCACATTTCAGAAGAATGATTCTTGCATGCACTATGCCTGTTTTGACTCCTTACTGTAGCTGTATCACTGTGAACATGAAAAATTTGGGAAATATTGTTATGGTGTGACTATGAAAGCAATGAGATCAATTAACTTTGAAAAACAAAATGCTAAACTCGCTCTGCAAATTTTCAGTGCTGTCACAGCGAATAACCTTCAAACCCTGGATCCAAAGCCCTTCCTACTCATTCTGTAGGAGCAGCAAATTACATTGGTTAGCTTGTCAAATGGTGGAAATGGCTAATGTGAAAACACCACTTAAAGTTAACTGGTTAAATGATGAATTCGTAAGCCCTATAAAACAGTGAACAGTAGCTAACTCCAATATGTATATCTTAACAGAATGTTAGAATGGCTAAGCAGATGGGGAAAATAAATATTAGATATCCTGAGGACTCACTGACAAACGAAACAAGTTCAGCATTAATGCAAACAGCACAAGCTTTTATGAAACTGTCTGAATATTGCATTAATGAGTTGCAGATTTCTTTCTTTTTGCCTGGAATGTTTCAGAGAGATTTGGAAAGTATAGGTGATTATGTGGAGGTCAGTACAATGTCAGTATCAGGCAGGTGTACGAAGTAGATAAGAAGCTTCGTTGCAGTTTGTAACTAAGCAAAATTTAAAACTAACTGTTTTTGGCGAGATCAGCAAACAATCCATACAGTACATTCTCTCTGAGGTACCAAATACTGGCACTGAGTTTTCTTCCCCATATGATAAAATAGTAGTTAATCCATCACAAATTACTGTAAACTATAATGAAGATTTGCCTGTTCTGACATACATAGCTGGTTATTGTTGCTACTCTGTTTTGAAACATACAAAACGACAGTTTTGTAAAGATATCCTGGTGTTAGACAACATTTTTCATGAGCAAGAGAACTATTCCCTTATATGGAATGTGAGTGGAAGAAAACTACTCATTCCTTGCTCTCAAGTTATCAGTGTGTTTGTCACTACTTACATGACGGTTACAAAATTGCATGATAAATTTGGAACTAAGTTTCTTAAAGTACCAAACTATAGAGAACTGGTTTAAAACCTGGGTTGGAATATGGTCTTAATGAATGAACTGCTTTGGGAAAGAGAATGTTGTAGTCATAGTGCTCAAGATATTTGAAAAAAAGTAATATGGATTTCAATGAATGGTTTTCTTAATAGTTTCACTAGAAAGAAGAAGAAAAGAATTTTGAAAGGTGCTGTTCCTAGAAAACCTGAATTAACCTTCAGTTTTACAGAGTGTGCAGAATTTATGTGATGGAGTACGGTTGCAATACATAATGTACATATATGTTATAACAATATTGTTATTCATTACCACCATCTATTCCTCATGATTATTATAATTAGTAAAACTACTAATTAAAAAAAGACTCACTAATCAGTCATTACATGTGAAATCAGCCAATGGTGTGGTTCTTGATACCTTAGATTTTGATATTTTTATTTATATTATCTTCATGTTTCTTCCAACTATCATTACTTTCACATTTTGATGAACTGTGCAAATGCAAACGGTGTGAGTCCCACTAGCTCCAGTTATAATACAATTGTTTGGTCTTAACATAGTAAATTTTGAGAATCCAATTTGATCTGAAAAATTTGTGTGCGTCTCTTAGGTTTCCAAAAACTAATCTGTTTAGAACATATTTAGGCTTGCCATCACTATCTTTCCCTACAGAAATATAATCCAGTTTATCAGGCATTCACATGAAGGAAAGGGAAACATATTTAAAAGCTCAGTCCATTGCATCACTGTGTGAGTTAAAGGCCTAATTTTCATTGTTAAAATTATCTGATTTCTGGAGTATCATTACAAATTCTATACCTGTATTGTCTGCTAACATTCAAACGGTGCCTGCAATAAAACTCTTTCACTAACAGAGCTGTTTTAGCAGACAATGACTGTCCAGGTTTAGAATCAGGAGCAGAGTACACACTCTTCTCTTCTGCTATTTTTTTCTCTTACCATTATATCGCTTACTTGAAACTCTTTTTACATGAGTGCACTGTCAACTTTGGTTAGGGAAGCCAGCACTAAAATTTTTTTCACTTTTACCAGAAATGTGAAACTTGACTTTAAACTAGACAATTATTTCTGATTGTGTAACATAACAGCTACATATTTTCTGATATTCGCCTGTTTTTCCATGAAAGAAGGTTTCAGTTAATTTTAACTTAATTTACTTAGCTTTATCTTTGCAATATTTCTTTGAGCTGATACATTTCTTTATTACTGAGGATTTCTGTATGGAAGCCAAAGAGTAGTTCAACAAATGCAATCCTTCTTCAGCATCCACAAACTGAGGGTCACAAGTTGTACCTTTCCATAAGATTCTTTAGTTTCAGTTATGAGTAAGTCAAGTTTTCTTTCATTGACAATTTCCCTTTACAAGAAGTGCAGATTTTCATTCTTTCTTCAGTACCCAGGTTTAGATCAATCATCCAGTGTGAGTTTCTTTCCAGGGGATTTTAACAAGTATGTGTTCTTAGGGAATTAAAGAAAGATAAATCTCAAGCATCAAAAAGATGACACTTATAAGAGGTACAAAAATGTAAACTTTTATTAGCTGCAGTTGTAATTCGAATACAACCAAACCGTTTTGGAATCTAAGAACAAACACTCCAAATATGTGAAATAACTATTTTTTAAAATGTAATTTTAGTGTGGAGTCTCCCCTTAAAATGGGGAGTAGCTGTTTTTAGGGAAGACAAATAGCATGGTGGTTGTGTTAAGAACTTCAGAGTGGTCAGACACATCAACATCCGAATATCACTGCAGGTTCCCTAGCCTATGTGTTCATTGTATGTGATGGTTACTTGGTATGCTTAGTGTTTTACTAATCTGCATCAAAACTTCGAACACAATGAAAAAATTCAGTTTACAACAACATTACAATAGATTTCCATTCAAAAGATTATGGGTTCTTGGAAGAACGAATAGTGACAAGCCGATGTGGAGAGAAAAAAATTGCATTTTTCTATATTTGTTTTCATTTGTTTTCAGAAGGAACTCTCAGTGAATGAATCTACAGTTGGATCAAGTTACCGTACTGCTTTTCAGTTTGCAAACTGTGGAAAATTAGCTCCAGCAGGGACTTCTGCAGCTACAGTGTGACGTTTGTGTATTTGTTTCATAGCAAAATTAGTCTCGTAAATTTTCATAACTTTAGAAGTCTGTAGCCGCTATTGTGTCCATGTCCAGATTTACAAGTACTTGCTGCCTTTCACGCAATGAAGAGAACTAAATCTAGCCACAACGCCAACTGGTAGACTGCAACTGAAGAGCTTCTCTTCGAATTAGCTTTACTCGAAAAGAGGAAACAGACATTGATCATTTAGCGAAAAGCAAAGTAAGTAATGTTGATTGGCATTCTGTGTTTTTACATTTAACGGTTAGATAAAATTTTTAGGAAATGTGAATTCTCCAATTTAAGTTTCGTCCTAAAACGGCAGCCACTACTGTATTAAAAGTAAATTCGCCACTAAACGCGTTAATGACCCAGCCTGAAGTGATACACGGTTGCTCACTGCTATCATGTCAGCGCATGCCAGCTTGCAGGAGCAGCTGTGCTGAACTGCCAGATTTCTTAGCTTGCCTGAACCTATCAAAAGCTGGTGAGCCGAGCAAAGGCCGTAGGCTCTGTTCAGGTATCACTCCATGCAAATATCACTCAGTGCAAGTTTCCAGCCCTATATCAATGTCGATAAGAACCAAAAATGGTCGAGATCCTCTATTCCAAGAATGGATGAACTGTCTATACATACAACTGAGATCCTACAGAACCCTCAGTGCGCGACTTCTACTCACTCCTGGCTAATTTTTTCATCACATTACACAAAATATCAGAATCATAAATCCATATTTCCCAAGCTTGCCGTGTGTAAAATTTCGTAAAGTATCTGCTGCTGATTATGGGCTTAAGGAGATGAAAAATCTAAGGTCATCAGTAGTAGAGCAAACTGCATTCTACACCATTCCGTTAGTGTGGGTTACATACATTCAGTGGCAAAATCGATTTATTTATGACCCTTCCTTTCACCTATTGTTCTCTTAATTGATTTATGACCCCCTCAGGGTAATGTGTCCTTCTGAGAAAGCCCCCACCCCCCCCCCCCTCCACCTCACCCCCCCCCCTCTGGGAACTCCTATCACTGATACAAGCATGTATTTGATATCAAATTGACTGACTAATTAATGAAATAGATAAATTATTTAACCCCTCTCCCTTTGGGAAACCTTGCAGGGCCCCTCCCTTCCTCTATCTATAAATTGGCATGAGAAAGACTCAGTCTGTGGTAGTGAGAAAGGATCTCCTATAGGACACTGAAGTCAATGTCTGTTTCACAACAAGGGATACACTGTTTATTTATAAAATTCAGTTTTCAGGGATTGGATATCTCTTTCATTTTGAGGGAAAAGCTCATCACACTCTGCTGTTTTGGAAGATGCAGGTCTTGTAAAATGTAACAAAAGGAAGTAATAAAGTAGATAGTTTTTCCCCAGTTGTGCAATTAATACCATCACAAAATTGACATCAACATAACTCACTGCACGTAATTACACTGTTAAAAACCTTATGATTGTGTCTCCACATCAAATGCAAGGAAGACATGCCTGGAGCCATGCCAACCAGGACATTGCATCTATGCATGCTTCTTCACTGGGATGCACCATGCAATGATGTCCGAGCCGGCCGAGCCGTTCGGGCCCGTGACCACTGTTGGCTGCTTTCCACCACCTGTCCCGTGATAATTAGCACATTCAAGTGGCTGATTCCTATTGTGTGCTGCTGCCTGGAGGAGTTCCGACCAATTAGTCGAAACCAGCAGACCACAGTGTCTCAAAATAATGCATTAATTTTTTTGTGTCTGTCCATTGTTTGTGGGTGATTTTTTGCAACCTCAGGTGGCTACTTCCTGTTCGTGTATGCGTGAATCAATCTGTCCAAACTTCTCGACCAAGGCATACGCGATGACAGCAATCTAATGGGTTCCTGCAAAATTAGTGGGGAGAGCTTGAGTCTATATAAAACCTATCCTCTCCACTCCAGCCTGATTCTACTATTGTTTGTGGCTGGGTCAGCTTTATTAGTCTGTTTGCTTTGTCATCGCCTTATCTGTACCAACATGAAGCGTTCTGCAGCAGCATAATGCAATTGCAGAGGAATGCCAGTGGTGGCAAACGCCCGAAGAAATAGGAATTACCTGGTAAGTTAATATCCAAATCAGCACTTTAACTTTTTCTTCCACTAAGGATTTCATATTGGTGATATTAAATACGTTTCGTCTTATTGTTTCAACATACATCCACTGAACTGTAGATGACTTGGAGGTGCAGTGGTTGCAATGGCAATGTCAGCAGCAGCAGCATCGTAAATAGTACAGATGATTCAAATGGCTCTAAGCACTATGGGACTTAACTTCTGAGGTCATCAGTCCCATAGAACTTAGAACTAATTAAACCTAACTAGCGTAAGGGCATCACACACATCCATGCCCGAGGCAGGATTCGAACCTGCGACCGTAGCAGCAGCGCGGTTTCGGGCTGAAGCGCCTAGAACCGCTCGGCCACAGCGGCCGGCTAAATAGTACACATATTCTTCCTTGTATACATTATATGATGCTGTTATTAAGTGGTCAGTCAGTGAGTCTTTGCTATTGTACATGATTCCAAAATTGATAACTGTAACGTTTTCGGTAAGAATTTAATAGTATTGAATACATGTCATTTTACTGTTTCATTATGTGTCCAACATATAGCTGGTGAGCTGGCTGCTGAAAGCCGGCAACAGCAAAAGCAGTAGCATCAACATTGTAAGTAGTACACATATTTTTCTTCTGCAGAGTACTGTATGTACGTAATTTGTCACTGTTTGACAAAAATTTCTTTGTATATGTAATATGGTGTATATTCTTTGTTGCTGTTGTAGACTATTTCCTGGCAGAGGAACAGGAACAAGGAGGAGTATGTGTCAAGGAAAACAGGAGCCATATCAGGTCTCTTGCAAGTGCATATTCAAAAAAAAATATTTTTTTGTCATAGCGTTTTTCATGTGTGTATGTTTTCATTATTAAAAAACTAATATGGGATTTAGGTGATGTCTGTGAGATGGAGAAAGGACTCTTCCCCGTTCGAGCAGAAGACGAAATGCCATAGTGAGTGGAGCAGATGGAGAGAGACCTTCGTTACCGCGAAGAGATGTTGGATGACCTGAGGGAGATACCAAGGAGCCAGAGAGAAACAGTTAATTTAAACAGGGCGAAGAAAAATTCGCGCACATGACTTTGCAGCTTGATTTCTCACATACTAGCAATACAAAAATGTCTGCCACAAACCGGCGGAAACTCCTCATGGTGCGACGGGTGTGTCAATTCCTTGCCTGTCCTACCTCCCCTGCGTACCCTACCGTTGCCCGACCACCTATGGAACGTCTCTTTTCCAGTCGTCCCAGGGCAACGAGACCATTTGGGATTCGTGCCAAACATTTGCTTGAGTCCCTTGGTGTGGAGCGTGTGGCACCCGAACTCCAGGGCTTTACCCGTCTGCCTCCCTGGTTTCTCCAGAGGCCCAGCGTCCTTTTAGACTTGTCAGAGTACAGGAGGAGCTGCACATCTGCGTATGTTTTTACCTCTTTATTTTACGATATTTTAAACCAGCATCCCGACCATGTACCAGTATTTACGGATGGCTCTAAACAGGGGGACTCTGTTGGTTGTGCTGTTGTTTTCCTGATCGAGTCGTCAAGTTGCGGCTTCCTGCGGCGTTTACCATCTTTGATGCCGAATTGTTTGCGATCTTGCGGGCATTGGAGTAGATGAGATGTGTTCCCAGTCTTAAGTTTCTCATCTGTTCTGACTCCCTGAGTGCCCTTCAGACCATGCAACACTTGTACCCAGCGGATACGGTAGTCCAGAACATCCATGATGCCCTACTCCACCTGCAATGGCAGGGAAAGGAGGTTTTTTTCTGCTGGGTGCCGGGGAACGTGGGTATTAGGGGAAACGAACTGGCGGATGTGGCTGCCAAAGATGCATGTTCCCTCCCTCACGTTGTTGAATGTGTCGTCCCCCTCCATGCTGTTACCTCCCTTTTGCGTTTTCGTGTTATGCGTCAATGGGAAGAGGAGTGGCTGGCAGTCGGTGAAAATAAGCTGCGTCTGGTCAAGGCCACCACGCGGCCATGGCGTACGTCCTACCAGTCATGCAGGCGGGATGAGGTTCTCCTCACTCGCCTCCGCATCGGGCACAGTCCCTTAACGCATGGTTTTTTACTCCGGCGGGAGGACCCCCCAATCTGCAGTGCTTGTGGCGTCCAGATTACTGTCCGCCACATTTTACTTGACTGTCTTTTATTCTCTGACCAGAGGGCGGCGGTTTCCTTGCCAGTGGATATGCCCTGCATTTTGCAAGACGACGCAACGACTGTGGTTAAGGTTTTACGGTTTTGTGTCCTGTCCAATTTGTTGCCTCGGATTTTAGGGAGAGGATTTTAATGTGCTGCTGGGTGACTGGCTCGCCCAGGTTTTAGGTAAGAGGTCCACTAGTCACTATTACCTACTTGTTTCACTTCGATTTCTGTTCTCTTTTCCTTGTGTTTCCTTTCCTTTTTTAGTGCGTTTCTTCTCCTCTTGTTTTGCCTCTGTATGTGAGGATTTGGAACTGCGTCAGGTCTGTGTATTTTAGCCGTTCTCCTTGTTCGCTGTCCGTCTTCGTCCCTTCACCGCATGTGTTCCTGTTTCTATGCGTTTGGGCGCTGATAACCACGCTGTTTAGCGCCGGAAAACCTCAAACCACACACACACACACACACACACACACACACACACACACACACACACACACACAGACACACAAATTTCGTCCTGTGCGTATTTCCGGCAGCAAATGGATATTAAAGATTGGCAAGCTGACAACACTGTAATCATATGTATGGTAACTACCTCTGTCAGAAAGTGCTATTCGAGCTGTAAAGTTGGTGCAGTTGGTAGCGTTTTGGGTTAGCAGGCAGGAGGTTGAGGGTTCGATTCTAGGAGGAGGCGTATCTGCTTTTATTTGCTAATTTCATTCTGCCATATAATACTGTGCTGTACACCATCTCTTAAGCCACACGTATCCGACATTTACACACTGTAATACAGTGTTTTGTAAAGGTGAACATATCAAAAACGTGCTCAGAGAAGTCAGAAATAGACAGTTGAAACAAATGACCTGTCATAGCACAGAATAAATACAAAAACAATGTAAATTTCCAGATACTAAAGATGATTGCTTAAATAACTTATTTATGGGACATGCAGTACCTCTTCTCAGATGTAACACATTAGTAACCAGCGACAATAATAATTTCCATATTAATGAGCGCGTAAGGTTTACAAAAGAATATGTTGTCCTCAGAACACATGCTAAAAGCGAGCTCTCTGCACGTCCCAACATTACATGACTCGCTGGATCATGAAGCCCTGGAATCTTCGCAACATGGCTGCATCCACAGATACAAGAACAGCATGAACACGTGAGATGTCAGTTCTTTCACATGTGTCGGAAGAGAAGAATACATGTGCTCCCTCAAGGTTCCCCACAGGAGGAAATCCAGGGGACTTACATCAGGTGAACGCGGGACAATACAGCTGGACCTTCCCGTACGAACCATTCCCCTGGAAATTTTCTGTCTATATACCGTCGCACATTTCGAAGTGTGGAGATGCTCCATCATTTTGGAACATGAAATGGAACATGTTACAGTGCACCAGGCAAATAGTTTCAGAGGAATGCATGGAGGCGACTTTCAGCTGCCGAGTATAGACGTGGATGGCTATGGACTAATTCTGGGGACACACACAGACAGTCATGCGAAATACTTTTGAACACGTTTTCTGAAAACTGTCTAGGCAACCCACACGCAATGGAAATATCTTCGACTTTGTAGCTACAAATAGGCAGAATATTATCAACAATGTCACTATAGAAACGGGAATTAGCGATCATTATGTCATTGTAGCAACTATGATTAAGTTAATAAATCAGGTCAGAGGGCTAGATAGAGCAAATAAGCAGTTGTTGACATCTCATTCAGACAGTGAATTCTTATCACTTTGTTCCAATAAAATTGATGAAGGGGAATAATGCGCAAAGCTTAAGCAGATTCTATATCGTGTTCTGGAGAGTTATGTGCCTAGTAAGTGGATGAAGGATGGGAAAGACCCATCATGGTTCAATAACGAAAATCGGAGGAGCTGAGGAAGCAGAGGCGACAAGCGAATGTTAGCAGAGATTCTTGCGTCTGTGAAAAGATCTATGCGGGAAGCATACAACAATTACCCTTGTCACACCTTAGCAAAAGTTCTGGCAGAGAACCCGAGAAAATTCTGGTCTTACGGAGAATCGCTAGGCGGGTCCAAGGCTTCCATTGTTAACCAATTCTGGTGTAGCAGATGAAGATAGATGAACGAAAGCCGGAGTTTTAAATCTCACTTTCGAGAAGTCGTTCACACAGGAGGGTCCCAAAAACATACCGCCGTTTGACCATCGGCAAATACCATATGAATGATGTAGTAATACGCATCCATGGCGTAGAGAAACAACTGAAAGATCTGAAAGCAAATAAACCACCAGGACCAGATGGAATTCCAATTTGGTTTTACGGCATTGGCCCCTTACCTAGCATGCATCTATCGTGGATCCCTCGCCCAGCACAAAGTTCCAAGCGAATAGACAAAGCACAAGTAACTTGTTGTTGTTGTGGTCTTCATTCCAGAAACTGGTTTGATGCGGCTCTCCTTGCTACTGTATCCTGTGCAAGGTTTTTCATCTCCCACTAACTACTGCATCCTACATCCTTCTGAATCTGTTTAGTGTGTTCATCTCTTGGTCTACCTCGACGATTTTTACCCTCCACGCTTCCCTCAAATACTAATACATATACATACTAATACTAATTCATTGATGCCTCAGAACGTGTCCTGCCAACCGATCAGGTTGTGCCACAAATTCCTCTTCTCTAAAATTCTCCTCCACCTAATCTTCAGCATTCTTCTGTAGCACCACATTTCGAAAGCTTCTATTCTTTTCTTGTCTAAACTATTTATCGTCCAGGTTTCACTTTAATACATGGCTACACTCCATACAAATACTTTCAGAAACGACTTCCTGACACTTAAATCTATACTTGATGTTAACAAATTCCTCTTCTTCAGAAACGCTTTCCTTGCCATTGCCAGTCTACATTTTATATCCTCTCCACTTCGACCATCGTCAGTTATTTTGCTCCCCAGATAGCAAAATGCATCTACTACTTTAAGTGACTCATTTTCTAATCTAATTTCCTCAACATCACCTGATTTAATTCGATTACACTCCATTATTCTCGTTTTGCTTTTGTTGATGCTCATCTTGTTTTTCCAGGTCCTTCGCTGTCTCTGACAGAATTACAATGTCATTGGCAAACCTCAAAGTTTTTATTTCTTCTCCATGGATTTTAATTCCTATTCGAAATTTTTCTTTTGTTTCCTTTACTGCTTGCTCAGTATATAGATTGAACAACATTGGCAACAGACTACAACCCTGTCTCACTCCCTTTTCCCGGCCCCTCTAGCCGGAAGCTCGATTCCTCCCTCGGGCGTGGGTGTATGCGTTGTTCTTAGCAATAGTTAGTTTAGGTAGTGTGTAAGTCTAGGGACCGATGACCTCAGCAGTTTGGTCCCATAGGAATTCACACACATTTGAACTTTTGAATACTGACTTTTCAATCACTGTTACCTTTTCGTGCCCCACAACTCTGGTTTCTGTACAAATTGTAAATAGCCTTTCGTTCCTTGTATTTTATCCCTGCTACATTCAGAATTTGGCAGGGAGTATTCCAGTCAACATTGTCAAAAGCTTTCTTTAAGTCTACAAATGCTGGTAACGTAGGTTTGCCTATCCTTAATCTATCTTTTGAGATATGTCGTAGGTTCAGTATTGCCTCGCGCCTCGCGTGTTCCATAATTTCTACGGAATCCAAACTGATCTTTCCCGACGTCGGCTCCTACCAGTTTTTCGATTCGTCTCTTAAAGAATTCGTGTTAGTATTTTGCAGACGTGACTTCTTAAACTGATAGTTCAGTAATTTTCACACCTGTCAACACCTGCTTACTTTGGGATTTGTATTATTATATTCTTCTTGAAGTCTGATGGTATTTCACCTGTCTCATACATATTGCTCACCAGATGGTAGAGTTCTGTCATGGCTCTCCTGAGGCTATCAGTAGTTCTAATGGGACGTCGTCTACTCCTGGAGCCTTTTTTTGGCTTACACTCATGCTCATAAATTAAGGATAATGCTGACACATGGTGAAACAACGCTCTTGTGGGTGGGCTGCGGGTTTAAATCACCTCAGGGTATGACCATGCGTTGTATTTGACCTGCGGTCGTCGCACGGTGGCGCTGGCCTCAGTCCACATACGCAGAGGTGTGTTGGTGCTTGCCAGAGTATGGTGCAGCGAGTAAGTGTGCAGACGGTTTCAGACGTGCTAATGGTGACAGTGTGTTGAAAATGGTTCAAATAACACATATTGAGGACGTTATGTGGGGTAGAATACTAGGGCGACTGGAGGCTGGTCAAACACAGCAGGCCGCAACATGGGCCTCCGTGTGCTACAACGTGTGATCTCAAGATTATGGCAACGATTACAGCAGATAGTAAACGTGTCCAAGAGCTACAGTACGGGACGTCCACAGTGTACAACACCACAAGAAGACCGCACACGGCCACAGAGTACTTCAGGTAGCCTTGCTAAGGACCTTATCGCAGCCACTGGAACAGTTGTCTACAGACACACAGCCTACAGACGACTGAACAGGCATGGTTTATTCGCCCAGAGACCTGCAAGGTGCATTCCACTGATCTCTGGTCATAGGAGAGCCCGTAAAACCTGGTGTCAAGAACGCAGTACATGGTCATTGGAACAGTGGTCCCAGGTTATGTTTACAGACGAGCCCAGGTATAGTCTGAAAGTAATTCTCGCCGAATTTTCATCTGGCGTGAACCACGATCCAGATACCAACCCCTTATGTCCTTGATAGGGACCTGTATGGGGGTCGTGGTTTGATGGTGTGGGGCGGGATTATGATTGGTGCACGTACACCCCTGCATGTCTTTGACAGAGGAACTGTAACAGGTCAAGTGTATCGGGACGTCATTTTGCACCAGTATGTCTGCCTTTTCCGGTGTGCAGTGGGCTCCACCTTCCTCCTGATGGATGATAACGCACGGCCCCATCTAGCTGCCATCGTGGAGGAGTACCTTGAAACAGAAGATATCAGGGGAATGGAGTGGCCTGCCTGTGCTCCAGACCTAAACCCCATCGTGCACGTCTGGGATGCTCCTGGTCGACGTATTGCTGCACGTCTTCAAATCCCTACGACACTTCAGGAGCTCCGACAGCCATTGGTGCAAGAATGGGAGGCTATACCCTAGCAGCTGCTCGACCACCTTATCCAGAGTATGCCAACTTGTTGTGCGGCCTGTGTACGTGTGCATAGTGATCATATCCCATGTTGATGTCGGGGTACATGCATAGGAAACAGTGGCATTTTGTAGCACATGTGTTTCGGGACTGTTTTCTCAACTTATCACCAATACCGTTGACTTACAGATCTGTGCCGTGTGTGTTCCCTATGTGCCTATGCTGTTAGTGCCGGTTTTGTGTAGTGCCACGTTGTGTGGCACCACATTCTGCAATTATACTTAATTTATGAGCATGAGTGTAAATCTTTCAGTGCTCTGTCAAATTCGTCATGCAGTATCATATCTCCCATTTCATTTTCATCTATATCCTCTTCCATTTCCATAATACTGTCCTCAAGTTCATCGCACTTGTATAGACCTCCTATGTACTTCTTCCACCTTTCTTCTTTCCCTTTTTTGCTTAGGACTGGTTTTCCATCTGCGCCATTGATAATCATGCAGGTGATTCTCTTTTCTCCAAAGGTCTCTTTAAGTTTCCTGTAGGCAGTATCTATCTTTCCCCTAGTGATATATGCCACTACATCCTTACATTTGTCCTCTAGCCATCCCTGCATAGCCATTTTGCACTTCCTGTCGATCTCATTTTTGAGGCGTATGTATTCCTTTTTGCCTACTTCGGTTACTGAATTTTTGCATTTTCTCCTTTCATCAATTAAATTCAATATCTCTTCTGTTATCCAAGGATTTTCATTAGCCCTCGTTTTTTTACCTACTTGATCCTCTGCTGGTTTCACTATTTCATCTCTCAAAGCTACCCATGCTTCCTCTACTATATTTCTTTTTCCCCACTCTTGTCAATCGTCCCCTAATGCTTTCCCCGAAACTCTCTACAACCCCTGGTTCTTTCAGTTTATCCAGGTCCCTTCTACTTAAATTCGCACCTATTTGCAGTTTATTCAGTTTTAATCTACAGTTCATAACCAATAAATTGTGGTCAGAGTCCATATCCGCCACTGGAAATGTCTGACTATTTAAAAACGTGTTTTCTAAATCTCTGTCCTACCATTATATAATGTATCTGCAATCTTTCAGTGTCTCCAGGCTTCTTTCACGTGTGCAACCTTCTTTCATGATTCTTGAACCAAGTGTTAGCTATGATTAAATTACACTCTGCGCAGACTCCTACCAGGCAGCTCCATCTTTCATTCCCTACCCCCAATCCATTTTCACCTACTACTTTTCCTTCTCTTCCTTTCCCTACTATCGAATTCCAGTCCCCCATGAGTATTAAATATTCGTCTCCCTTCACTATCTGAATAATTTCTTTTATCGCATCACACATTTATTGAATCTCTTCATCATCTGCGGACCTAGTTGGCATATAAACTTGCACTACTGTGGTAGGTTGGCCTTCGAGTTTATCTTGGCTACAATAATTCGTTCGCTATGCTGTTCGTAGTAGCTTATCCGTGCTCCTAATTATTTTATTCATTACTCCTGCATGTACCCTATTTGAGCCGGCCGGTGTGGCCGTGCGGTTCTAGGCGCTTCAGTCTGGAACCGAGTGACCACTATGGTTGCAGGTTCGAATCCTGCCTCGGACATGGATGTGTGTGATGTTCTTAGGTTAGTTAGGTTTAAGTAGTTCTAAGTTCTAGGGGACTGATGACCACAGATGTTAAGTCCCATAGTGCTCAGAGCCATTTGAACCATTTTAACCATGTTCCATATTTGATTTTGTATTTATAACCCTGCATTCATCTGACCAGTAATTTTGTTCCTCCTGCCATAGAACTTTACTAATTCCCACTATATCTAGCTTTAACCTATCCATTTGTGTTTTTAAATTTTCCAATCTACTTACTCGATTAAGGGATCTGACATTCCATTCTCCGATCTGTAGAATGCAAATTTTCTTTCTCCTGATAAAGACGTCCTCCTGAGTAGTCCCCACCTCCAGATCCGAATGGGGAACTGTTTTACCTCTGTTCAAGAGGAAACCATCACCATTTAACCATGTAGTAAAGCTGTAGTGTCCCCTTGCTGTCAGCCGTTCATTCGCAGCACCAGTGCAGCAAGGCTGTCTTGGTTAATGTTACAAGGCCAGATCAGTCAATCATCCAGACTTGCCGCTGCAATTACTGAAAAGGCTGCTGCCCCTCTTCAGGAACCATACGTGTGTCTGGCCTCTAAACAGACACCCCTCCATTGTGGTCGCATCTACGGCACGGCTATCTGTATCGCTGAGGCACGCAAACCCGTCCACCAACTGCAAGGTCCATGGTTATGGGAGCTCCAGAACATAAAAGTGTAAGGGAACAAACCTGCAAAATTACAAACCAATATCCACCACCTCTGTTTGCTGCAGAATCTTTGAACGTATTCTCAATTAGAATAGCTTATGTCCACTATTCAGTATGGTTTCTAGAAAGCATTGCTTATGCGAAACACAGCTTGTCCTTTTCTCACGTGATATACTGCGAACAGTGGTTAAAAGGCAGCTTACATATTTCTAGATGTCTGGAAAACATTTGACATGGTTCCCCATTACAGGTTTTTAACGAAGGTACTAGCATATGAAATAGGTTTGCAGATACGAAGACTTCTCAAGTAACAGAATCCAATATGTTGTTCTCGACGGCGAGTGTTCATCAGAGATAATGGTATCGCCAGGAGTGCCCCAGAGTAGTGTGATAGGACCGTTATTGTTCTCTGCATACATAAATGATTTGGCAGTCAGTATGGGCAGCAATCTGCGGTTGCTTGCTGATGATGGTGTGGTGGACGGAAAGATGTCGAAGCTGAGTAGCTCTAGGAAGATGCAAGAGGATTTAGACAAAATTTCTGTTTGGCGTGATGAATGGCAGCTAACTCTAAATGTATAAAAATGTAAGTTGATGAGGATGAGTAGGAAGAACAAACACGTAATCTTTGTATACAGTATTAATAGTAGCCTGGACACAGTCAAGTCGTTTAAATATATGAGCGAAACACTGCAAAGCAATATGAAATGGAACGAGCATGTCGGAATTGTGGTAGGGAAGGCGAATGGTCGACTTCCGCTTATTGGGAGAATTCTAGGAAAGGGTGGTTCACCTGTGAAGGAGACTGCATATAGGAAGCTGGTGCGACCTATTCTTGAGTACTGCTCGAGTGTTTGGGATCTGTACCAGGTTGGATTGAAGGAAACCATTGAAACAATTCAGAGGCGGACTGCTAGATTTGTTGCCAGTGGGTCTGGACAGCATGCAAGTGTTAGGAGATGCTTTGGGAACTCAAATGGGAATCCCTGGAGGGGACTCCTTTCCAGAAACACTCTTGAGAAAATTTTGAGAACCGGCATTTGGAGCTGATTGCTAAGCGATTCTACTGCTGCCAACATACACTGCGCGTAAGGACCATGAAGATAAGATACGGGAAACTGGGGTTCATTCTGAGGAATACTGACAGCCGTTTCTCCCTCGCTCTCTTTGCGAGTGGAACAATAAAGGAAATGACTAGTAGTGGTATGGGATACCCTCCACCACTCACCGTACTGTGGCTTTTGGAGTGTCTATGTAGATGTAGAGCTTCGCACAGTCAGCCAGTCAGGCAAGAAGTAGGGACCGAAACACCAGTCTCGCAATATTGTGACCCAGAGGTTGATATCAAAGCAAACGTGATACCCATGGTCGTCGGTGAAGTGCGAGTCAACGTCACAGCAATAGTGTATATTGAAGACACCTTCCTTCACAAGTGAACGCTACTTCATTCGACCATGTTACAGTGTTCATGAAACATGTGCAGACGACCGCTTACTTGCGGATGGTTTCAAGAAATTCCTGAATCTATGCATGTCCATGTATTCTCTGGTTCCCGCCTTTTATTACACAGCACCTGGGTTGTAGTGGGACACTATCCTCTAAAAAACGAAGCATAACATCGAACTACTGACTAATTCCAACATGGTTTTTCTCTTTGAGCAAAGGATCCATGGGGGCCTTGGCCAGTGTTTCCATAGGCACGCCAAGGCAAATAACCTACAGACGGGTGATGGGTTAAACACATGCCTTGATGCGAGTTACATCCTGTACCTGGTTCTAATTTTTTTTTGGTCATCAGTCTACTGGCTGGTTTGATGCGGCCCGCCACGAATTCCTTTCCTGTGCTAACCTCTTCATCTCAGAGTAGCACTTGCAACCTATGTCCTCAATTATTTGCTTGACGTACTCCAATGTCTTCCTCTACAGTTTTTTGCCCTCTACAGCTCCCTCTAGTACCATGGAAGTCATTCCCTCGTGTCTTAGCGGATGTCCTATCATCCTGTCCCTTCTCCTTATCAGTGTTTTCCACATATTCCTTTCCTCTCCGATTCTGCATAGAACCTCCTCATTCCTTACCTTATCAGTCCACCTAATTTTCAACATTCGTCTATAGCACCACATCTCAAATGTTTCGATTCTCTTCTGTTCCGGTTTTCCCACAGTCCATGTTTCACTACCATACAATGCTGTACTCCAGACGTACATCCTCAGAAATTTCTTCCTCAAATTAAGTCCGATATTTGATATTAGTTGACTTCTCTTGGCCAGAAATGCCTTTTTTGCCACAGCGAGTCTGCTTTTGATGTCCTCCTTGCTCCGTCCGTCATTGGTTATTTTACTGTCTAGGTAGCAGAATTCCTTAACTTCATTGACTTCGTGACCATCAATCCTGATGTTAAGTTTCTCGCTGTTCTCATTTCTACTACTTCTCATTACCTTCGTCTTTCTCCGATTTACTCTCAAACCATACTGTGTACTCATTAGACTGTTCATTCCGTTCAGCAGATCATTTAATTCTTCTTCACTTTCACTCAGGATAGCAATGTCATCAGCGAATCGTATCATTGATATCCTTTCACCTTGTATTTTAATTCCACTCCTGAATCTTTCTTTTATTTCCATCATTGCTTCCTCGATATACAGATTGAAGAGTAGGGGCGAAAGGCTACAGCCTTGTCTTACACCCTTCTTAATACGAGCACTTCGTTCTTGATCGTACACTCTTGTTATTCCCTCTTGGTTGTTGTACATATTGTATATGACCCATCTCTCCCTATAGCTTACCCCTACTTTTTTCAGAATCTCGAACAGCTTGCACCATTTTATATTGTCGAACGCTTTTTCCAGGTCGACAAATCATATGAAAGTGTCTTGATTTTTCTTTAGCCTTGCTTCCATTATTAGCCGTAACGTCAGTATTGCCTTTCTCGTCCCTTTACTTTTCCTATAGCCAAACTGATCGTCACCTAGCGCATTCTCAATTTCCTTTTCCATTCTTCTGTATATTATTCTTGTAAGTAGCTTCGATGCATGAGCTGTTAAGCTTATTGTGCGATAATTCTCGCACTTGTCAGCTCTTGCTGTCTTCGGAATTGTGTGGATGATGCTTTTCCGAAAGTCAGATGGTATGTCGCCAGACTCATATATTCTACACACCAACGTGAATAGTCGTTTTGTTGCCACTTCCCCCAATGATTTTAGAAATTCTGATGGAATGTTATCTATCCCTTCTGCCTTATTTGACCGTAAGTCCTCCAAAGCTCTTTTAAATTCCGATTCTAATACTGGATCCCATATCTCTTCTAAATCGACTCCTATTTCTTCTTCTATCACATCAGACAAATCTTCACCCTCATAGAGGCTTTCAATGTATTCTTTCCACCTATCTGCTCTCTCCTCTGCATTTAATAGTGGAATTCCCGTTGCACTCTTAATGTTACCACCGCTGCTTTTAATGTCACCAAAGTTTGTTTTGACTTTCCTGTATGCTGAGTCTGTCCTTCCGACAATCATATCTTTTTCGATGTCTTCACATTTTTCCAGCAGCCATTTTGTCTTAGCTTCCCTGCGCTTCCTATTTATTTCATTCCTCAGCGATATGTACTTCTGTATTCCTGATTTTCCCGGAACATGTCTGTACTTCCTCCAATCATCAATCAACTGAAGTATTTCTTCTGTTACCCATGGTTTCTTCGCAGCTACCTTCTTTGTACCTATGTTTTCTTTCCCAACTTCTGTGATGGCCCTTTTTAGAGATGCCCATCCCTCTTCACCTGTACTGCCTACTGCGCTATTCCTTATTGCTGTATCAATAGCGTTAGAGAACTTCAAACGTATCTCGTCATTCCTTAGTACTTCCGTATCCCACTTCTTTGCGTATTGATTCTTCCTGACTAATGTCTTGAACTTCAGCCTACTCTTCATCACTACTATATTGTGATCTGAGTCTATATCTGCTCCTGGGTACGCCTTACAATCCATTATCTGATTTCGGTATCTCTGTCTGACCATGATGTAATCTAATTGAAATCTTCGCGTATCTCCCGGCCTTTTCCAAGTATACCTCCTCCTCTTGTGATTCTTGAACAGGGTATTCGCTATTACTAGCTGAAACTTGTTACAGAACTCAATTAGTCTTTCTCTTCTTTCATTCCTTGCCCCAAGCCCATATTCTCTTGTAACCTTTTCTTCTACTCCTTCCCCTACAACTGCATTCCAGTCGCCCATGACTATTAGATTTTCGTCCCCCTTTACATACTGCATTACCCTTTCAATATCCCCATACACTTTCTCTATCTGTTCATCTTCGGCTTGCGACGTCGGCATGTATACCTGAACTATCGTTGTCGGTGTTGGTCTGCTGTCGATTCTGATTAGAACAACCCGGTCACTGAACTGTTCACAGTAACACACCCTCTGCCCTACCTTTCTATTCATAACGAATCCTACACCTGTTCTACCATTTTCTGCTGCTGTTGATATTACCCGATACCTGGTTCTAAATAACTTATAAAGGCATGCAATGCAACAACCGTTGCTGATCGCCTGACCGCCGGAAGAACTCACTTACCCCATTAGTTTGCATGATGTGCACGTCAATTTGCTTCTGTCTCCGGAGCAATTAGTTCTGCAAGGGAGCTTCCGCACAAAACTGATGATAACGATGGGAAATAACTGGAGAAACACAATTCACTATCACAATCTAAAGCAGTGTCTCAGCTTCGGGATGGACCCACACTATCTCCTTCAGCATTCCCTCTGATTGAAGGAGTATAGTGATCTAAATACGAGACTGAGAGCTTCTGTGACGTATGACTTCGAGATAATTTTTTATAAATTAATGAATAATTCAATGTTTAGCAAAACAATGGAGAATCTGAGGGAATGACGTGAAATTTTGACTAGCAGCAAATTGGATGGGCGCTATGGCGTAAGAAAATATAACGCCAGACCAAATATTAAGTGGGTCACTGCATCAATGAGAACTTAGTTGCTATGGAGATGGTGAAAAGTGCGGTAGAATTTACGAAGCCTATTTATGTGGGGATGTGCATAATAGACTTATCCAAACTCCTCATGTACCACGTTCATTATGAGGTTCTTAAAATTCGTTTCGCAGATCGAAAGTTATTTTATATAGATACAGATAGCTTCATCTATTGGGTGAAAGACTGTGATACATATGAAGTAATGAGGTAACATGGTAATGAATTAATGTCCTCACACATGACTATTAAGCCTTATAGTATTGTTTATGGTATGGTTTTTGGAGACTGCAAAAGCAACTCCCAGATGTGGTGCATTATTAAGTATTCTTTCTCAGTTTTACTTTTAAAAATACAATAATTGCCGAAATGCATGGTGTTATTGTCCGTCATTTGTGTTTCTTGAAGTGCCAAAATTTGATTCTTCTCTTGCAAAAATGTTTGTATGTTGGGTGTTGCAAAAATGTATTTGTTTTGGTTTTAAGTTGGCCAGAGGACTCCAACTTCCTCTGTTGAATCGCAATGCATTTTATCCTGGCCACCCCAGAATCCGAAAGACCAGTTGCGTCACTAATACTGGTGGTGGATTGACCACCTGGGGTAATACTGTGATTACCAGAATGCTCCATGATGATTGTACCTGGAATCAGGTAGGGGTTCAGACTCATTGAGTGAACTCAGAGTATTAAGACTGGAAGGGTTAGTTCCAGAACATGAATTTCAGCCACACCACTGGTGAACAGACTCTGACCACTTCGCTGCTTGCTACAAGACAGACGCAATGTGGATTTGGTTTCGCTTTGCCTTGGTCTGGGGTAGTCCCAGTATTTGCAGTTGTCCATCATATCTGTTGAAACTTTCACTATCCGCCACCTGTGTCCCATACAATACCCTAATCAAGGTCGGCTTCTTAAACTTTTAGTTACAAAGTCTTGAAGCCTGGAGTGACATGTATTATTTGTCAGATAATTCCATTTCCAAGTGTACATTTTGTCATTTCAAAGTTAATAATGTAAACGTAAAAAAATTCACTCAATTTACATTGATTTACTTAACTGTCTCTATCTCGGGAAGTATTCAGTCTATAAGACTGCAGTTTTCATTTATTTGTTCCTTGATTTAGTGATAATGTTAAGTGATCGGTTGCGCTGTGTAAACAGAAGTGGTGGTATTCCACATGCATCTATTACTTTTTAAGTTGACTTGTTAAGATAATAAAGTTTACATGTTAATGGAAAATTTACAATTAAAACATTGGTGAATTCCAGCATTACTAAGGAATGGCAATAAGATACATCCATATGACCTACAAGAAAAAAAAAATAAAGATAAGAGTGTAGTAATGGTATTTGGAAGAGAGAAAGGGATCAAAGGAAATCTTATCTTGAATGGAGAACCCCTCAAAGTGGTAGAACGTTTCCTTTATTTGGTTGGTCAAAGAGCCTAAAGATGGTGTAATGTAACACCGAAACTGGTTGTGTAAATAAATGAAATGCAAAAGAGAGGGTACAGGAGTTTTAATCTTCATTTCAGACTGAACAGCTGATATCCCTATGTCCATCTAACGCAGCGATAGACATACAAAAATTCTTTCCAAATGTCTCCATGATCGAATGCAAAACCTGAATAAGTCTTTCAATAATGACATTTGGAATGACTGTATTTGTAGGCGTTGTTGTTGTTGTTGTGGTCTTCAGTCCTGAGACTGGTTTGATGCAGCTCTCCATGCTACTCTATCCTGTGCAAGCTTTTTCATCTCCCAGTACGTACTGCAACCTACATCCTTCTGAATCTTCTTAGTGTATTCATCTCTTGGTCTCCCTCTACGATTTTTACCCTCCATGCTGCCTCCAATGCTAAATTTGTGATCCCTTGATGCCTCAAAACATGTCCTACCAACCGACCCCTTCTTCTAGTCAAGTTGTGCCACAAACTTCTCTTCTCCCCAATCCTATTCAATACCTCCTCATTAGTTACGTGATCTACCCACCTTATCTTCAGCATTCTTCTGTAGCACCACATTTCGAAAGCTTCTATTCTCTTCTTGTCCAAACTAGTTATCGTCCATGTTTCACTTCCATACATGGCTACACTCCATACAAATACTTTCAGAAACGACTTCCTGACACTTAAATCTATACTCGATGTTATCAAATTTCTCTTCTTCAGAAACGATTTCCTTGCCATTGCCAGTCTACATTTTATATCCTCTCTACTTCGACCATCATCAGTTATTTTACTCCCTAAATAGTTGATTGTATCCAGGTTTCATCCAGAAACAAGTCCGTAAAGAGGATATTTAAGGCCTTAAACAGATTTATCCAGACTTATAACCCTTTAAGTGTTTCATTTCCTAATCTAATTCCCTCAGCATCACCCGATTTAATTTGACTACATTCCATTATCCTCGTTTTGCTTTTGTTGATGTTCATCTTTGTAGGCGTGAGAACTCTATATCTGTATGTTTACAATGCTGTAATAATGTTTACCAATGATGGCAAGCGAAGAATTAGGATACTTGAGCAGCTCAACAGCACTCCAGGAGCCAACACACTTTAAGTTTTCAGGTGGTAAATAATCAAGAAGCAAGAGATAGGAAAAGAAGGAAGCGCCTAGGGTTACAGCATGATCGAGAAGAGGATACACAGCCTGTCTGCTTCTAGGAGCTGTCATGCCTTCACCAGAGACTTTGAATTTCATTTCCTGAAAATTACTTTTTTAAAAATATTTGACCCATTGTTCCCAAGTACTATTACAGATATTTGTGCCTAATTTTGCACGTTCTTACCTCTTAGTACCCTGCAGCTACTGAACCACCTGTACTTGTAACAGGTTCTTACTTATACAGGGGAAAGTGGAGTTTTTAAAGAAAACTAGAAGATAATTTTAAAAATTCTTAAGTAATTAATTATTTAAGTGTATGTTTTGAATCTGGTTATATTGGTTGGGGAGAGAGATCTGCATTAAATAACAGGAAGCCGCACCAAAAATTGCCCGTCCAGAAACGCGTGCATGCACAGATGCATTCTAAAACATTAGATACACGTTAATCTCGTAGTTTTGGTGTGCAGCTTGGTAATTTACCTTTCCACCCAAACGATGTGCAATGGCTGCGGCTGCTATTTTCTAGACGCAAATAACTTCGTCTCCGAATGTGGCCATTTAAAAATGATTTCTTGCGGTCATACGTCACGTAATATCTTTCAGTTTCTACAGTATCGTTTTCATCATATTGTACTAACAGACATTAACCTTTTGAATGTTTATTTGTGAGCAGTCTGTATTCACAGTCGCATCACACTTTAACGTTATACAGGTTGTCGTTTTTTTTCAATCTTAATTTCCAGTATTGACAAAATATTTACATACAACATTATCACATGATGTGCATAAGTTTTGTGTTTATACATGGCACCTCACGAGAGTATCCATCGTTACAGATGCTGAGGAAATAAACCTTCATAACATGAAATTGCGATAAGCCTATAAAGTATGTTGAGTTGAGCCTCCGACAGTTCACTGTACTCTGTCGAGAGAAGAGCTCTGACAGCTGGTGGGATTGGACACGGGCGGGCAGCGAGCCGGTGGTGGGGTGGGCGGGTGTGGGTGGGGGGACATGGTGACACACCTTCCAGTCCCACCATTCGGCCCGCGGCAACACTCGCCACCTTCAGAACCTAACAATGGCGCGTCATTCATTGCAGCATTCTGCAGACTGATGTGTTCCTTGATGGAATATTTCTCACATGCGCTACCAGTGTTCGTCACCTTACACAAACACACACAAATATTTTCTTTAATGCTGTTGCAGCCATTTCACTGGAGCAATTCTTATTTTATGGTTATACGGTTTAGATTCGCTGTATTTCATACCAGTCTGATATCTTTTGACATATAAATAAGTTACTGCTCTGGATCGTATAAGAATAAAATAAAAATTATTGCCGTCACACGGCGGTAACATCATTAAAAAATTACCACGACTATACTTCCAGCCAAAATCAAAATTACATATACTCAGATTTTCAACATTAACAAGGTAAAACAAATTCCACAAATGTTACATGTAAGATATCGAGAAATGACGTTACCTCTATTTTTCGTCCGGGAGAACGGAAACCCCAACATCATCGTCATCTGATTGGCCATCTCTCATCATGACCACATAGTCTTCGGTATCTTTGCCGTACTGTCCTCATTGCCTGATAACGAAATTACAATATTATGAGCAGAGTCTTCTCTTACACCTTCTTCTATGTTTGATCGTGCAATCTCTTTCCACACGCGGTTCAAGATGTTTTTAATTTTCTGGTGTTATTATTGTGCCTCGCGACGTAAAGGGTTTGTTTCGCTCATCTGCTTTTATTTGAGCCTAGATGAGTTCATTGTGTGGCCGTGGTTCTCTGCTAATGTATCAATCACATAATGCGTCTTCTGTGGCTTGTGTCGTTTCACTAATTCCAGAAGTTTCGCTTTCCGCCTATTCTGTTCAAAGCCTATTTTACTGTCTTTCAACCAGGTGGCTATATCGTCTCTCCTTGAAGCAGCCATTGGTGCCTAATTTAATTGTACAGTGTGCTATGGCGCTTTGTACATTATAAAAAGGTTACCAGAACTGACGTTCGATAGCAAACGAATAACGAACCAGTCTTCGAATGTATCTGCTTTCATCTACTCATGCTAGTCAACATCATCATAGCATCGGGCACAGAACCGTTCATAGAGCCTTCCCTTACCAGTTACCATACTCACAGTTCCGTGTCGCGTGTCGTCTGTCCATGCGACGGAACGTGTATGACGCACGTTGACCCATGTTTCGCCAATCCATATTAAAATTTCGGGATTCACTGCAAGCAACTCGCAGAGGAAACTACATCTCCATGCTGCAATGTCTCCGCATTCCATTAACACCTTTCGTCCTGAGAACTTTTTCCAACGGAAGCCAATTTTTTTCAAAACAATGGAGAGACTTGTCGTTCTGCCTGTAACAATCACTGTCTGACAGTGATGCCATCAACTTTTTAAGTGTCGGATACTCCTTCCTGCTGTAGTACACGTATATATGTAGGCACTACTGGTCTACATGAGCTGTTATGGAAGGCAGAAGCATTAATTTTTACTCTACTACTGCAATCCTTCGTTCATCATGAGAGAACTATTGAGTACATCAATTCATGACTATCTACTCGTATAATCCACTTACTTCATGTTTACTATCGACTGACACATTCTGACAGTAAATATTGTGCTATGAAGTGTTATCATCGGCTGTAAACAGTATCCTTCAGTGCCGGTGACTTGTACTTCCTTTTGCCACATGGTATCACACTTTTGTATTCTACTGTGCATGAATATGTCTCTGCGAGGATTGTGCCAATGAACAAGTGTAAATTTATGTTGAGACAGCTTGTATTCGTGTGCGAATGTACTATAATAAGTCTTGCTTGGTGCTCTTCTCAGTCACAAGGATTTATAATGCTGGGTCTAATCACTTTTCATTTGGTAGCAAAAGACCTAAGTTTAACCTTTTTATACATCTGGCGTGCTGTAGTCTTTTCGTACACACATCCATACTATCACCCTCACATATATTTTTATATAAATAATTATTTATTTTCGGTGCGGGCCTTATGCTTTGGCACCAAACACCTAACTATTGTATTCCCTGTATTACACAGGACGTCACTCTGCGTTGTTTGCTGGAAGGACACTTAAATATTAACTTAAAACTAAGGCCATAGTTGCTCGCTGGCTACTAATGCATCACATCCATGAGTCGTAAGAGTGCACATCTTCGTTCTGCGTTTGTCGTTTTGACTTTTCTTTTTGCGACTGCAAGGAAAAGTATTGTAATAGGCGGGGCACAATCCTGCCTCTCGTAGCATATTCAAGACTTAGTGTACTTTATTCCTCATGTAGATATCCACTTTCGAGTAGCATGTAAGGAGACACTCGTATAAATGTACATAGCTTGTGCATAGTATCATAGTGTGTAGATAGTGTTTGGTTCGTCCTCATTTGGCTTTGCGTTTCTTTGATGAGCTGTGACCATCGTCTGGTGGCGAGGCGTCGGCTTACGCTGTGCTGTGCGGGTGCGCGGAAGTTGTCAACCTTAAAACTAGCCACTGCACGTGCACAGTTCTGTCCTCACTCCACTTCACCACCTACATGCCGTGCTTCTCAATCACACGCCTGCTGTGTGTTTAGGCATTACAGTGTCAAATTAAATAATTTGTCACGCTCGGCGAGGATAATGTTTTCTGAGCTTCTCTGGCCCATAAACATACAATAAAAATTGTACATAACTAAAACTTTCTTCCTAATAGGGCAACACACATGAACAGACAAAAATTAAATCTTTTCTTAATACTGAACATCAATCGTAATAAGAGTATTCAAGTGGACCGTAGGTCATCTCTTATATACACTTATATCCATTCCTCCAAGCCGCGCTTTATCAGTGTTAAATTCTGGTTAGTGCACAAATTCACGTAAATCTTTATTTGCGGAGAACCCCTTTTCCTTACCACTGTTTAAATATACTGATTTACAGACTCCTAGGTGAGGGATTTTTGATATACCAAACAGCCCTGTGTACAGCAGTTGGCACTTGCGATTCAACTTATCGTGCTTTGTCGGTTTTTGATGAGTCCTTGGGCAGAGGTTTTTCCCAACCGTCTACTTGTCTTTTGTCAAACGGCAATTCTGTAGGTTAAAGCCGGTTGAGCGATGGGAGAGTGTTAACAACTTGTTCGAATGGGGTAACGTATTTGATCCACATTGTGTGTTTGTGAGGGTTATAAGTCTGGATAAATCTGTTTAAGGCCTTAAATATCCTCTTTACGGACTTGTTTCTGGATGAAACCTGGATACAAGCACATGTTTAATGTTGTGAGTGTTCATGAATTCTTTCTAGCGGTTGCCTTTAAAATGTGATGCATTGTCCATCAACAGTACTCTCGGCTTGCCTATTCGGCTAGTGAATCCGTCGTAACTATTCTGATGATGGACCTCGCAGTCATTGAGCGCACGGCATACAATTTGACATACTTGGAGAAAACGTCGTATAACGTAACAACATATCGTGCCTCTCCCTTTCCTTGCAGATACGGTCGAACCGCGTCCAAGGAAACTATCACCAAGGGTCTTTTAGGCAATATCGGATGTAGTTCAATCAGTTTTGACTTATTTGTATGCTTAGCCTTCTGACACACGACAGATTTACATATTACCTTCAGAACTTTTCGTCTTAAATTTCGATAGTAACAGTAAGTGCTTATCTTATCAACATATTTGGAGACGCCATAGTATCCTCAAATGTAGTGTGTCTAATATAGAGTTGTTAACGTGATCCTTTGGTAAACAAACACACCACTGGCTCTGCTCTGGATAGTGTCGTTGAAACAATACAGCTTGGTAAATTATAAAAAAAAGTTTTCAAACTGTCGTAATTGTTAGGCAGCAGTTTTAGCCTTACCTTTTGTCATCTGGACCCTTCTGTTATAGTTGCTCAGTGCCTTTACACAGCCTAACGTAGTGTGGTTGTTCTGTTTTATCATTCACCAACAGAATCCTGATTTCTGAATTGTTCTCCACGGATTCCAAGGCATCAGGAGTTACGTTTTGATTATATTTCATAAACAAAATTTCAAAATCAAATTCCTGTAAATACAAGCACCACCTACACTTCCGTGTAAGAGTTTACAAATGAGAAGGAAGGACAAAAACTGTGTCACTGATTTGGAATAAACAAACTCCCATCCATAGCAAGGACGCGTCTGTACTGAATACGTATATGGGAACGGAAATTCATTAATAATTACTTGAATAATTGGAAAAAGTGATTGGAAAGAATACTTGAAAGAAATTTGAAGGTAATTTATGAATCTGTGCACAATCCAGGGTGAGACTTAACTGATACCAATATCAAGAGACCTTTATATCAATACATTCAAGGTCAATAAACATAATTTTCATTACATACTGCTTCACATTAATTCCATTAATTACGACAATGTCGATGCAGCTGTGCTCCTCCAGATACCGCGTAAATTCATTTTGTCTTCACCGAACCTCTTTATGCAGGATCTCGACGGCGAGTAAAATGATGAACAGATAGAAGTTGACCTCTTGACTGTGCGAATAAATATTTTTTTCTAAAAACTTTTTATAACACTTTTAACAATGCTGGTACGATGGATCCAAGCATACGTCCATATGCTAACACTTCTCGAAACAAAACTGTGAAGATACATAAATTAATATACTGAAAACCTTATTTCTTGCTTTGTTTCATACACATATTTAACGATGTATCAAAGCATTATCCTTGCCACAAAAGAGCTTGTTAATTTACCTTTAGTGGTAGTATTGGAACAACGTTCGTACCACCCCAAAGTACCGTTATCCAAGATGGTGGCGATGACGTCACCCAAGATGGCGGCTGTGCCGTCAATCAAAATGGCGGATTTTGGCGGGAATGTGTCACGCTGCCCCCCCCCCCCCAGAAAAATGGCGCGAATTTCAAATTCCAGCAGTATAATGCACCACACCCCAGTTATCTCTACTAAGCAAAGAAAATGGTGGGAAGATAGCTCACTTGGCCTAGGTCCACTAATCTAAGTCACCTGACCGCCACTTCCTCCTATGTGCTGGCGCCAAGTTTGAATTTTGGTTGTAAACAAAGCTCACTTGGGGTTTCGCTACCAACCTAAGAAAATTGTGGGAAAGAAAGCACGCTTGTACTAACCTCAACCACCCGACTGCCACCTCCTCCTAGGAACTTGCGCCAAGTTTGAATTCTGCCAGTAAAGAAAGGTCACTTGGGCTTTCGCTACCAACCTAACAAAATTGTTGGAAACGAAGCTCACTTCCACTAACCTAAGTCACCCAACTGCCATTCGCTACCAACCTAAGAAAATTGTTGCGAACAAAGCTCACCTCCACTAACCTGTCACCCAGCCTCCACCTATTCCTAGGGGTTAGTGACAAAAGAACTCATCCTGCACTAGGATGATGGAGCAATTTATTCAGGGGTGGAGTATATTTATCACAGGACACATTCTCTGACATGCTCCACATCATAGGGACCTGCAAACTACTCCTACATAACTCTTGTATAAGGCTCTACACACACACTCGCTAATCGTAAACAGTCCAAAATAACACATTGCCCAGCGTACAGACATGCAAACCATTCGTAGAAAATGCAATACATTTACGCCCAGAGAGCCAAAAAACTCTTAAATTGTCAAAATAATAATCCATCTAAAAGACCCTGCAAACATGCTAGCTAATCGTCAACTCTCGAAATCATACACCAGTCTTTATTTAAACAATTAGAGGCGGCACCACCACCCAGTGTATTCGCCACTGAGTCCAGAGCCCAACTGACTTAGTTCATATCGATGCCACTAGAGGATACTGTAGTGACGTCAGGTTATGAAGCAAGTACTGTAATCTAAGATGGAGTCACCTAGTGTGTTCACCATGAGCTCCAGAGCCCAACTGGCTTAGTTCATATTGTAGCCACCAGAGAGCGCTACCGCGACATCAGGTGATGACACAAGTACAGTTATCCACGTGTTCTCCACGATGTCTAGGACTCAGTACCACAAGCAGAGTACGCTATCGTCCGTTTCTTGACATAACCCAGGATGGTTGGGGTAAATGGTGGGAAAACGACTCTGGACACAAGTATTTATTTTGCACCACGAGATTTAGAGTCCAGCTGACATAGTACACAATACTGTAACCAGATGATGCTGTATTCCCTGCTGTGACCTAATCCAAGAGGCGCGAAAATGACTCAGCCTGCTCTGGGCTGCTGGGGAGAGTAAGGGAGGATTGCACTCTATTTTGAAACATCTTCTTTAGGGATGGAGTATATATATCACACTGATACATAACACCCACCCTGATGTGTCTGGGGTCATGTTGCACAGCCCACAGACACACAACCAAATCCTAATTTCAGTACAAAATAGAAAACTGCTTCACACTAATGTGTAGACACGCTCAATACTCGTAAACTGTCTAAATAGCGCATACCATGGCCTACAGACCTGCTCGCGAAATAATGCAATCGATGCATGCAAGCACAGTCCACCGCCCCCTGTCCAGTAGAGTACACAGAAGGTAGCGATAAGTGATGCATCGGTCAGATGTCAAACCACGCACAGCTGCCTGCAAGCATGAGGTTGTGGCATCCCCATTTGTACTTCACACGTGAGAAATTCCTGTCACCTATAGTTCAATTCTTTTATCTTGGCGGCTCGCGCATGCCCGCCCAGACGCGGGAGATTGCTGCGTTGCCAGTTGCACACGACGCACGCGCCAATAGAAGCAGCGCCATAGTATAGCGTAGTTCGCAAGCTTACGTTTAGGGCGGAGCGCGCACTTCATGAAGTAAAGCCACCACGGTCGCATTAACCCTTTCGCTGCTACAAAGACGTGCTCCCTGCATTCCGCGCTGTGCGCGATTTTGTCACTGCACTGTTGCACTGTTCGTCTGCGCAGACACATCGTGTTCCGACTGCTTTGACACTCTTATCAATCGATTCCACAAAAACTATTTGGCCCAAAAACTATATTTTTACACATCTTCTTGACTGATACCTTCCCCCCATAAATGACTTAATTTTGTTTCGACGTTCAATGCAGTTATTATGCAGCATTAAATACAGTAAACCATTGCACGAAATTTTGAAGAGTTTGCAGAGGTAAAAGTCCATAGAGTATACTTTCCGTATGGTCGATTTTAGTTGCCACAATGTTGAGAATGAAATGTGGACAAGATACCTAAATTTCATATAAAATTGCTGAAGGTGGTGGATATGTCTTTCTCCGAATTCTGCTCAGTTCCTCAAAACAACAGGCAGTTGAAGGCATACTTAGGCCTAGTCTCATTTTTTACGAACTTCATACCTAACGAACTTATGAACAGTGATGCCTTACTCATTCTTCTCCGGAAAAACAGACCTTGGTTATGGGACAAGGAATGTCAAACCGATTTCGAGAACATCAAGCAAGTCTTATTAAAGTTAATATGTTATCTCAACCAGACATAAAAAAGGATTTTTGTTTGTTCTCCGACGCATCTTCTCTAGGTCTGGGTGCAAAGCCTTTTTCAAATTGTAGAAGAAGAGGAAAAACTCATCCCTAAAGCTTCGCCAGCCGCACCTTATCCGAAGCTCAACGTTCATATTCAGTTTCAGATTTGCAGATTTGGAGGGTTTGGCTGAAATTTGGTCCTTTAAAAAGTTTGAATATTTCCTTTAGGGTACACACACAAAAGTATACTGTGACTATCAGTCTTGTAAATTGTTACACAACGGATAGCCAGGGGGTGTACGTATCTTCAAGAATTCGATTTTGAAATAGTGTACATAAAAGGAAACCAGAACGTAATAGCTGATGCTCTTTCTCGGCTACCACAGGGCTCAGAGGAATTTAACGAACTTTTAGAACAGGAAGGTGAAATGAGAGCTATGTTGATGGAAGACAAACTCCGATCATACTATGTCCACATGTGTAAACACATGGACCAATTACAGCAGGAAGACACACGCTGGAGTAAGGAAAGAGCGAAACATATACAAAACGGTGATGGAAAGTTAAAAAGGTTTTTCGCTATTCAAAAAGTTGTTCTGTTCCATAGGAACCATCCCGAACAAGAACAATGGTATGCGGGTTTGCAGGAGGAATTTGTGAATGATTTTATGTTATACACTCACAATACTTCAGGTCATTAAAGCACTGCAGCTTGCACTGACAAAGTATGTAAATACTGTTATATCCCCAACCTTAGACGAAGAGTATTACAGGTGGTAAGAAAGTGTATTCTGTTCCAGAAAACAAAACATTGTAACATCTACAAACAGATTGAAATACATCCCATTGTGGCTAAAAAACTCTACAAAAGGCGTCTTTGGATGTGGCTGGCCCTTATCTCAGAGGTAAGGGTGGAGTAAAGTACATAGTAGGTCTGTATGATATTTTCACCAAATACGTAAAATTGTATGCTGTTCAAAACATTACAGCCAGTTCAATTATAACACGAATCAATGAGGATTTTCTTGCAATAGTAGAAAAATCAGAAGTCATAATGATAGATAATGCCTCATATTTTGTTGGATGTAAATGAAAAGAGTTTGGAGATTCCAACCAAATCAAATACATTTTAGTATCCAAATTTCATCCCGAAGTATCCCCCACAGAAAGGATGTTTAAGGAATTCATCAGGTTAGTGAGGATCTATATACCTCGTAAATATACCAAGTGGACTGTGTAAGCCACTCCCTTCTTACAAGTTGTGAACAACCTTCCCCATACATCAATTGGATTTACACCAAATGAGCTGATGTTTCATTGCAAACAAGTAGACGAGTGGGAGAAACTTTGCTCAGGATACCGATACAGCAATTATCACTGGAGGATAAGATACAAGTAATAATCAACCTTGAAACCTGGGATAAATATAGGAAAGGAATTTATGAAGAAAGCTGAAACGTACAACACAATTTTATGCAGAACAAAAGATGTTACTTAGAACACATCCCAAATACACAAAAACTGGAAAACTGAAGCGTAAGTGAGAAATACTGTACACCGGACCATACATAATTACTAAAATCCCCTACCTGGGAGCATACAGATTGGTGCACACGAACATGGGTAAAGACAAGGGCCTATACCCACACAAAGACTCGAGAACATTTGTATACTGAAGGAGGGCTGTATACCCTCTCAGTTATGTATTAGATATTATATTATAGTTACATATAGTTATATATATATATTTACTTACATATTATATATATTATACATTTTATTATTATATATTATATGTATTATATATTTATTAAAAAAATATGTGTGAATTCCTAAGGGACCAAACTGCGTAGGTCATTAGTTATATATTAGATTTAGACTGTTGGAAAGTCACATTCCAGAACTTTTGTTGGTTGTTAAGGACAATTTTTGTTTGTGTATTTTCTCATATGTTAAATTTATAAACGATGAGTGGTTCTAGGCGCATCAGTCTGGAACCACGCGACCGCTACGGTCGCAGGTTCAAATCCTGCCTCGGGCATGGATGTGTGTGATGTCCTTAGGATAGTTAGGTTTCAGTAGTTCTAAGTTCTAGGGGACTGATGACCTCAGATGTTAAGTCCCATAGTGCTCAGAGCCATTTGAACCATTTGATGAGTGGTTGTAGCAAGGAAGAATTTTACTTTTGTGTGTCTACAGACGACTATACTCTAAATACAGCGCTTCGCCTTGCGCGTAGCCCAGTTGTGAACAAATAAATGAACTTGTGAAACGCACGGTAGCGTGCAATGCAATACACAACTCTCCAAGACGCCAGTGGTAGCAGACACACGCAGCGCATGCGCGTTGGTAAGCAAGTTAGTCAACAAACCGCAAGAGCGTGCACCCCAGACAGACACAGCTGGAAGTGTTGGAGCGTCCAAAACAAACAAACCTGCTGAGCTACAGCCTGCACTAGCATTTGTAAAGCCTATTGAATAAACAGGGACATAGAAAATTAAGAGAGAGTCTATACTACATCTACGACTACACACACACACACACACAAAGATAAGCTAAGGGATTATATACACAGAAAGGGACGCTAAACTATGAGATATTTACTTAAGCTACGCTACTATATACATTATATCTATATATGTACAATATTTTCAAATTTAAGTATTGAAAGTGCACGCACGAATTACACTTAATAGATAAGAAAAGTCTTGCTGCAGTTAAACAAGCGGCAGTAGGTGGCAAACTGAATAAGAGGTCGCATCACACCTCTAACACACTTTATCTTTCAGATTTATAAGGAAAGTAGAGGCGCACACATGCCATTAAATAGGTTCTGTGACAGCACGACTGCACACCGAAGTGAATGAACAAGTAGTTGACTGCTTCCAGAGAATGATGTCCTAAAGCGAAGAAACATGAATGCTTGTTGAGTGTAAGGAACCATATAAGCGTGAGATAGGATCGCATGCAAGTAAATATAGATGTAAGTTTATGATACGTATGAATGTGATAGCATAAAAGTATGCGAAGGAGAAAACAGTTGCAATACATCACATATCACTATGCCAAAGTAAGGTTGAATACTATCAAATAATCAAGGTATCTAAACCTAACTACTGTGAGTGTCGACTACCGATGAAAGCGTCAAACACCTGAACTACACTGAAATTTTTAAGCACGTTTGTTACGTATGTAAACATTGTTTTACACTTATTATATGTAACATATCGTGTTGGTGATACAGCTATGTAAACCTCAGCACAAGAAATGATCCTTTATATAATGAACATAAATATTAAGCTGCACTTTTAAACACTGAATAAGTACGGGGTGTTCAAAAAGCCTCTCCGCAGTGCCGTGAGATGGTCAGCCGCGAGTGCCGTATGATTGTTCGCCTGCCTATCCCAGGCAAGTGGGGGACACTTTCAACATTTAATGTGAAAATTTGTAAGTAAAAATGAATATTCAATAAATTAATAATTTGTATTTCACTGAGTTTCATTTCGGTGTGTTCACTGCGGCATACGGCATGCGAGGCTAACAATCATACGGCACTGCGGAGAGACTTTTTGAACACCCCGTATTTGATACGATTGGGATTCGTCAGATTTGTGTTTATAAACAAAACTATTTTGTTCTTGGGATCACAGTTAAGTCTATTAACGAGACGTAATTCAGCACAAAAACGCCTTTCTGTGGAATTTCCACGACCCTGTAGTGTGTAAATCGTTCCTGGAGAATGCTAGAGAGGAGAGGCCATGCGTAGTTACCTGAGCGGCGCGTAGTGTCTATTGTAGCATCTGTTGTTTACTTCTGATTCTTTTGAACTGATAAAAATGCTCCGAGAAGAAGACATTGTAGACTGAAATGAAATGTATGTCAATTTATGCTATAAATGAAAAGAGTATCTATTATTGAATGAATGTTATATGAAGCATGTATAACCAAACGAGAGTAAAATGTGTACTCATATAATTGGAATAGAATAATGTAACGAAAATGAAATCTCACAAAATGTCGTAAAACAAAATGCACGTAGTGACCCTATATATGAGGGTTGGAACTTAAATAGTGGCAACTATACAAAAGAATTACATGTTTGCACCTGTCACTGTACCGTTAGCAGAGCCTGTTCTGTTGATGGTGCGAATGGAGCGGTCTAATGTTACGGTGATTCTCGTGTACGACTGTGATGGCGTTATCCTAACGCATTACGTTCCTCCACGGCAGACCGTCAATGCACAGTATTACTGTTCGTGTTTGGAGCGTCACCTGCGACCAGCTTTGCGAAAGAAGCGCCGACACTTTCTGCGCAACCCACCCATCATTTTGTACGACAATACGCGGGCGCATACCGCGCAAGCTGTGACTGCTCTGTTCGGTCGATGGGTCTGGGAAGAACTGTACCGTCCACCATGCTCCCCGGACTTAAGTCCTTGTGACTTTGATTTGATTCCGATTCGCTTCAGAACTGTTCCTGAGATTCGACAGGCAGTAGACCGCTCCATTCGCACCATGAACAGAACAGGCTCTGCTAACGGTATACTACATATACTACACCTTCCACATCGCTGGCAACGGGCTCTACAGAACGCTGGTGACGACTATGAAGGACAGTCACAGGTGCAAACATGTAACTCTTTTGTATCGGCTGCGAATAAGTAGTTGGCTCTATTTAAGTTCCAACCTCCGTATAAAAAGGAGAGAGAATATTTTACAGACTATAATTTACATGAGCGACGATAATGGTATTTCAGCAAATGAATAAGATAAGTGTATTTTGTAATTGTATCTGTATTTGTATTTTATTATGTTATGTGTACAGTCGCGTGGAAAGGACACTAAAGAAACTTTATGTAATGCAACTGTATGAAAGACGCAAAAAACAAAGCACAAAGACATACGAAACCTTACTGCAAAGTGTTAAGTGTATTTGTGTTAAAACAATATGTAGGTGTGCATATGGTAAACTAAAAAATGGCAATGCTTCGCGTAAAATGAATTTTCTGTGCGGCAAGGAACATACCTTGTCGACGGATGTTGGATGTATGGCTGGTCTCCCCACTGAATAAGTGAGAGCGACGAGATGAAATAAATTTCTCGAGATGCTGATATGGCAACCTGTTGTCACACATCGAAGATTTCACAAAGGATGACGCCGCTGAACACGAGCTTCACGAACTTGTGCAGTGAAAGCAACTGTAAATGCACGACAAACACTGGCCTTGTACTGACCATGTGAGCCCGAACTGTGACAATATTGCACGTTGGGCTGCGGGCACATACTTCGCAAGCTAAACTCTGTGCAGATGCTGACTGACAATAATGGGACTACGCGGTTGCAGCAAGCACTTTGTTAAGAGCTATATCTGTATGTATTAAAAGAAGCTGACTTGCCCATATAAATTGATAGCCATTCAGGATAACCCCAATGGCCGAAAATAAAGGCTATGCCCATACGGGTCAGGATTATCAAACCTCGAAAAGGGAAATAAGCTCATACATTGTGTACGTCCGTATGACGTCAGTGCACAGCGAGGAGGGGGGGGGGGAGAACTGTATTGAATCATTTCCTTTTCTCGTTGTTTTCTTATATGTAAGCTATATGTAAACTGAACAAGTTATAGACACCACCAGTATTGGAACAATGTTTGTACCACCCCTAAGTACCGTTATCCAAGATGGCAGCTATGACGTCATCCAAGATGGTGGCTGTGACGTCATTCAAGATGGAAAATTTTGCAGGAAGTTTGAATTTTGGCGGGAACGTGCCAGCCCCCCCCCCCCCCCCAGAAAGATTTTGCAGACAGTCTCTCCACCACGAGATTTAGAGTCCAACTGACCTAGTGCACAGTACTGTCACCAGCTGTCTTCCCTCCTGTAACCTAATCCAAGGTGGTGGGAGGAAAATGGCGCGAAAATGACTCATCCTGCCCTGGGCTGCTGGGAGAGTAAGGGAGGATTGCACTCTACTTATTTTGAAACAACTTATTTAGAAATGTATCACACTGATACAAAACACCCACCCTGATGTGTCTGGGGTCATGTTGCAGAGCCCACAAACACACAATCAACTCCTACACAATAGCAAACTGCTTCACACTAATGTGTAGACACGCTCAGTACTCGTAAACTGTCCAAATAGCGCATACCACAGCCTACAGACCTGCTCGCGAAATAATGCAATCAACGCATGCAAGCACAGTCTGCCGCCCCCTGTCCAGTAGAGTACACAGAAGGTAGCGATAAGTGATGCATCGGTCGGATGTTAAACCGTGCACAGCTGCCTGCAAGCATGAGGTTGTGGCACCCCCATTCATACTTCACACCTGAGAAATTCCTATCAACTAGACACATTGCACCAGAGCAAGGACATAAAATCGAAGCTGGTCCACATGCACCACAAACCCTGCGAAGTGAGGCAGCCATCGGCTGTCAAAGCATACACAGGCCTGTGCTTGGTTGCAGGAAAACGTGTACATCGAAACGAAGGGAATAAGGGAGGCAGTCAATTTTTCCCATTGAGACAGCATTATACTGTATGCCTATTGAGGTACCAGTGATGCACGCGAGTTGACTACTGTATTTGATGCTTTTTGGGATGACAGAGAATGATTCATTTCTAAACTTACTTCCACCTGCGTTAAAGGATAACAGAGAGTAGACCAGGTGACCGATTGAGATGGAGTTGTAACGAGGTACGATTTAATGGCTGACAGATTCATTCTAGAGAAGAACAAGTTGATGGAGGTCAATTCTTTTCCAGTGTTCTGTCTGGTTGCATCAGTCACGTGACATAGCCTGAATTCTACTGGTATACAGCTACGTGTTCCGCATGTGCTTTAAAGCACTGTCTACTTGCGATCGTTAATGGTAAACCTGTCGGTCATCAGAGGGCTTCCATCTCATGTGTGATGAAACTTAATACACTCCTCTAAACGAACTTTGATTTATGTGATCGCCCTGTCGCATCTTGGGTGTAAAATCTAGCCCTCAGTGTCATAACTAAGTTAGCGGTATGAGCTTGTGACGTGCTACAATCCCCGTGTACACATTTGCCCGACAGATGTGGTGTTTACAGAGTTAGTGGTGGAGTGACTTGTAATTTTCACATGTCGGACGCTGCTGCTGTGCGTTTATCTGTTTCCTTGTATGATGTATCCCACGCTACTAACTATCATTTTATATAGACCTGATGCAGGCATCGTATAATTTCTGAACCATGATCGGATGTGAACAGTGGGCACTATACTTCTCCGCAAAGCTATATTGTGTTCGCATGATGCAAAATAAATCTTTTACAGAATTAGTTTTTTAGTTTTACGATTCGATAAGATAGTTCAGCGTAGAGAAACCGTGAAGAAGGATGTATGTATAGCTCGGAAACGTATGCGATCTAACATTTTAGCCCGTTTTTAAGTGCAGAACGTTGCAGTCCCTATGAGTGCGTGTGTTTATGTTCTCTCTCTTACTGATAGCTTCCAGGTACCGATCCTATATTCTACAACAATACTTAAGAGTTGATAGCTTGGATGATTTACATAAAAATGTGTCTGAAACTCCAACGCATATAAAACTGTCTTTTCTTGTTCTTCCTAACTGTATGCTATTACATTATGGCACTTTGAAATCTGTTACTATACATCGATAAGGAGTGCTAAGCTCCTCGACATGGTCACATCTCGAGAAATCTTGTGCACTTGGGTAGGTTAGGACTTGGATAGTTCTATTCATTCATGAGACATAGAGTGTAGCAGTCTTCTTCTGATCGGTTTGAGATTAATTCTCTAACGGTGCTGCAGGGCGGGTTGGTCAATGACTATGTGAGGATGGTCTTTTACCCTAAGACAGGAAGAATCCTCTGTGACTCCCATATGCAGAGAGATGGATTGTAAATAAAGTGCTACGCTCGAGGTCCTAGAAATATGTAGAGCATTGTCTGGTATACTTTTATGATTTATGTGCTCGAGAATTAACTGCGAATGGGCGTACTGCAAAATTCGTCGTGCTATCAAGTGTGTTGCTTAATATTACAGTACGTCGGCGGTGTCTTTTCCATCCCATCCATGCATTGGTGCGCTGTTGGTTACCACATAATGACTGACAACCCTTGTTTGAGTTGGGGAAAAAGTTTTGTGGATGGGTGACAACTTCTGGGGGTTGCTAGCAGTGAAACACTGATCGCGCACATGAGTGCAAAATGAGGAATCACTCGAAATGGAATGCGGAGCCATCACACATTACGTCACTGTGACGTATGAGTTTAAATTTAGAGGTCGTGAATCCCTTTTGGACGGTAGTTTGGAAGCTCTCCACATCGCAGCCAAATTCTTCTAGTTTCCTTATCTTGTAATTATCTTTTATTTAAAATCATCCAGTGTTATGCTATCCGCTGTAAGAATAAGCTTTACACCATGTGATGTCTAGTTTTCTATGAGAGGCCGTGTATCAGGGTGTCTTAATGTTAGTTTAGAACCTGAGACAAGCATCGCAGTCGTGGCAGAAAAATGAAATGTTTGGCGTTGTACAAAAGTGCTTTAGAAAACAGTGTTTCAGACAAGTAAACAGAACCGGAGGGAGTGTGTCATACGATAATTCGGCTGAGTATAGGTGATCAAACTTTAAAGTGGCCTCGGCGGTGTCTGTATATTTAATAGAATTTTGTCGTACATAAAGCAGCAGTAGCAGTAGCAGTTTGAGGTGAGAACCTGTGAGGAAGGGGTTATATGGCCAGGAATGCTTGGCTGGCTACACGCTACGGTATTGTAAGAAGTATTGTGAAATCTGTTTCCCCGCGCTGGAGGCCGACCGCAGCTATGCATCATTGCCCCCAGATCGGTGCATTGGTGACTTCTAAATCGTATGAGCTTTTATAGTTAGTAATTTTTATCTGTTGGGCTGATTGATTTGAATGGATGTGGATCTGTAGTACTTGCCTCTGCATTGGGGACGTACCACATTGCGTGAATTCCCACCGAATGGTCAAAACACGATCCTGTTGCAGTAACTCAAAAAAAAGGGTTCAAATGGCTCTGAGCACTATGGGACTTAACATCTGAGGTCATCAGTTCCCTAGACTTAGAACTACTTAAACCTAACTAACCTAAGGACATCACACACATCCATGCCTGAGGCAGGATTCGAACCTGCGACCGTAGCAGCAGCGCAGTTCCGGACTGAAGCACCTAGAACCGCTCGGCCACAGCGGCCGGCGGGAACTGATTAATAAATGCTCAAATAATTGGAAAAATTGATTGGAAAGAATAGTTGAAAGAAATTTGAAGTTAATTTGTGAATCTGTGCACTGTCATGGGGGAACTTTAACTGATACCAATATCAACAGACGTTTATATCAATACATTCACATCAATTCCGTTGATTGCGACAATGTCGATGCAGGTACGCTCCTCCAGATACCGCGTAAATTCATCTTGTCTACACCGAACGTCTTGATGCAGGATCTCGGCAGCGAGTGAAATGATGAACAGGTAGCAGTTGACCTCTTAACCGTGCGAATAAATATTGCTTTTCTTATAACTTTTTATAACACATTTAATCAACGGTTGAAACACACATCCGCGAGCGAAGTGGAAAGGCAAACAGAACTGTCTGTAGGCGGTGTGGCATTGTTTTGATGTATCGGATCGTATTCCGAATACCTCTGCGCGACAGGGATAGAAGTTGGCAGCGCCTGCTGCATGTTATATGTTACCCGACGGGTAAGGGTTCAAGTGCTTGCAGATGTTCGGATTATCTATCCTGTCTGTTGACACCTGGTAGCTTGTGGCTGAATGTTCACTTTCCTGTTCAGTGATAATAACGATGTAGGTCCGCAATTTTTCCTCCACTGCTTTCAACCTGCCGGCCCTTTGTGACCGCGTGGTTCTAGGTGCTTCAGTCCGGAACCACGCGGCTGCTACGGTCGCAGGTTCGAGTCCTGTCTCAGGCATGAATGTGTTTGATCTCCTTAGTTTAGTTAGGTTTAAGTAGTTCTAAGTATGGGGGACTGATGACCTCAGAAGTTAAGTCCCATAGTGCTTAGAGCCATTTGAGCCTTTTTTGCTTTCAATCTCTGATCTATTTCAGGTCTTAGTTCTGCCTTCTGCGCCTTCATTGCTTCGTCGATTACACCTTCATAACCCTTGTATTCCTAGACTACCTTCTGCGCCAGGATACTGCCTTGGTCTAGGTTACCAGCCTCGGTTGTATCCTGATTTCCTTGATGTGTCTATCTCTCTTTTCTGCCTGCTTTCGCATGAAATGAGTATTTAAACTTAGGCTACTTAATTGCGATGACAGGTCTTGCACCTGTTCAGGTGAACCTTTGTACGCTGTTTGCAAACCGTTAACGGTACCTGCGAGTTTATTTATATTCTGGCAAGTGACTGCTCCTGCTGCACTTTTGTGTGAGCCTCAGATACGTCCTTCAGCTTCTCCGCAAACTGTTTTTGTCTTTTGCCTACTGATGTTACATTTCGGCTTAAATTATTTACATCTTGTGAAAAATCGCCGAGAAATTGCGTTTTTAGATTTTTCCCCATAGTTTCAAGTGTATCCGATAATTCATTTGAAATATCAGCACGCAAATCTTTGGCTAAGTCATTGAGCTGTTATGACAGCTTTGAAAGCATCAAGAGTTTGCTTTTGCTGTTGAAGTAATTCCTTTTGTATATCTGTCAGTTGTTTTGAAAACTCATCAAATTTTTCATTTTGTTGCTTTGAAAAATCATTAAATTTTTCATCGATACATTGCTTAAGTGTTTGATTTTGCTCGTTTAGATTATTTAGTGTTCGTTCTTGAAATCATTGAAGCTTTATTTAAATAACTGTTGTAACATTCGCATCGTGATCGGAGTTTCCGGTGTGTGCAATACACCCTGTACAATCATGTTTGCATTTGACTAAGTGTGGTGGGCAAAGAATGATTTAATAAGTATTTACTCCCCTAATCATTCATTAGGGGAGTAAATACTTCATGGTAAAAATTGTGACCTGTCTCATCTACTGTCATCATTGCATCATTTGAATGATAATGCTACCATCATTTGTGTCCATGTTACTTGAAAAATGTAATTGATTGTCGTCACTGCGAATAAAATTTTCAGTTTTGATTTCATTTCTTGCCACGTCCATTTCGGCGACACCTTGTGCCTTGCCATCCGGCACTGGGCTGGCAACAATGGGCCTATTGCGTGCACCCATTTTTAATACTTTTACAAAATAGGTAAATACTGTTGAAAATGAAATTTTCGGTTTATAATAGTGAGGATACCACTATGAAACCTATTCTGTGATGCCTTGTTAACATGTATCAAAATACATTATGGACGTAACTCAATTGTATGCACACTTCTGCCTCTATAAAACTAATTGTTTGACGAAATGTCTACGTGTTTTACAAGAATGCTTCAGTTTTGCAATTGCATTAGGAAAGGTACTACGATAGCTATTGGCAGAGACGCTACTAAGAGCAGTGATGCACGGAATGGATCATGAATTTTCCTACCCTTTTGCTGGCTTTCTGCCTCCTCTAGGATTAATTCTCCAAATGATTACGTTTAATCTTTTGCACATTGTGTGGTTTCCCTTCTTTTCGCGATAACATAGTATTCCACTCATGAAACAGAGAAAGACAAAAATTAATATAATAGAAAATTTACAAAATTATAAATTTTTAATTATTACAACCTTACTATCTCTCTCCCAATGGCGACGTCCTTTCATGGTCGCTAGATATATTGGTTGGGAAGAGAGAGATATTCATTAATTGTTGGGAAGATGCACCAAAAATTGTCTGCCAAACAACGTGTTCAGGCATAAATGCGTTCTAGTACAATAGATAAACGTTAATCTCGTAGTGTGGCTTGGTAATTTACCTTTTCTCGCCAATGATGTACAATAATTCCAGGGTGGTTGTCGCGGCTATCCTCTCTTCGTAAATAACTTCGGCTCAGAATGTGTCCATTTAAAAGTGCAAGTTCTCATCGCATCAGGAGAAGGAAATTAGGACGCAAGTCGGTAGTAGAATGAAAACTTGCGACAACCTCATATTAGAAATTTCACTTAAACAAAATACTAATACTCATGCATCTTTTTCACGACAGCTTAGCAGACCAACGGACAGCGAGATAGGTAAAAAAAAAAAAAAAGACAAATGAGATACATAAAATAATTGCTATTTTTGTTCTTCAATTTGCGTCAGTATAGATATAATCATATGTCTCTACGACATCTTTGCGGTATGACGAGGGCGCGAATATTTATTATTTATTCAAATGTGTGGACCATTTAAAGGCCCTACACATGGTTCAGTCATCAAAAAAGAAGTTACACAATAATGCCTATAAACTTCGGGTCTCTGTCGATCAATTTTTTTCCCCATATGTTTCTTCAATCTCTTCGTCGACTGCTGAACTACTTGGCCTACAAACTTGTCTTAACGCGGTGGGTGTTGGTTTTGTGTCTATCTTGCCTACGATAATAGGTTCACTATGTTTTTAATCCCTCCCATGAACCATGGACCTTGCCATTGGTGGGGAGGCTTGCGTGCCTCGGTGATACAGAAGGCCGTACTATAGGCGCAACCTCAACGGAGGGGTATCTGTTGAGAGGCCAGACAAACGTGTGGTTCCTTTTCAGTAGTTGCAGGGGCAACAGTCTGGATGACTGACTGATCTGGCCTTGGAACACTAACCAAAATGGCCTTGCTGTGATGGTACTGCGAACGGCTGAAAGCAAGGTGAAACTACAGCCGCAATATTTCCCGAGGGCATGCAGCTTTACTGTATGGTTAAATGATGATGGCGTCCTCTTAGATAAAATATTCCGGAGGTGAAATAGTCCCTCATTCGGATCTCCGGGTGGGACTTACCCAAGAGGGTAAGAGGACGTCGTTATCAGGGGAAAGAAAACTGGCGTTCCACTGATCGGAATGCGGAATGGCAGATCCCTTAATCGGGCAGGTAGGTTAGAAAATTTAAAAAGAGAAATGGATAAGTTAAAGTTAGACATAGTGGGAATTAGTGAAGTTCGGTGGCAAGAGGAACAAGACTTCTCGTCAGGTGAATACAGGGTTATAAATACAAAATCAAATAGGGGTAATGCAGGAGTAGGTTTAATAATGAACAAAAAAATAGGACTGCGGGTAATCTACTACAAACAGCATAGTGAACGCATTATTGTGGCGAAGAGAGACACGAAACCTATGCCTACTGCAGTAGTACAAGTTTATATGCCAACTAGCTCTGCAGATGATAAAGAAATTGGTGATATGTATGATGAGATAAAAGAAATTATTCAGGTAGTGAAGGGAGACGAAAATTTAATAGTCATGGGTGACTGGAATTCGAGAGTAGGAAAAGGGAGGGAAGGAAACGTAGTAGGTGAATATGGATTGGGGCTAAGAAATGATAGAGAAAGCCGCCTGGTAGAATTTTGCACAGAGCATAACTTAATCATAGCTGACACTTGCTTCAAGAATCATAAAAGAAGGTTGTATACATGGAAGAAACCTGGAGATGCTGATAGGTTTCAGATAGATTATATAATGGTAAGACAGAGATTTAGGAACCAGGTTTTAAATTGTAAGACATTCCAGGGGCAGATGTGGACTCTGACCACAGTCTATTGGTTATGAGCTGTAGATTAAAACTGAAGAAACTGCAAAAAGGTGGGAATTTAAGGAGATGAGACCTGGATAAACTGACTAAACCAGAGGTTGTAGAGCGTTTCAAGGAGAGCATAAGGGAACAATTGACAGGAATGGGGGAAAGAAATACAGTAGAAGAAGAATGGGTAGCTCTGAGGGACGAAGTAGTCAAGGCAGCAGAGGATCAAGTAGGTAAAAAGACGAGGGCTAGTAGAAATGCTTGAGTAACAGAAGAAATATTGAATTTAATTGATGAAAGGAGAAAATATATAAATGCAGTAAATGAGGCAGGCAAAAAGGAATACAAATGTCTCAAAAATGAGATCGACAGGAAGTGCAAAATGGCTAAGCAGGCAAGGCTAGAGGACATATGTAAGGATGTAGTGGGTTTGGAGATAAGACAGCCACTTGTATGAATATTAAGAGCTCAGATGAAAACCCAGTTCTAAACAAAGAAGGGAAAGCAGAAATGTGGAAGGAGTATATAGAGGGTCTATACAAGGGCGATGTACTTGATGACAGTATTATGGAAATGGAAGAGGATGTAGATGAAGATGAAATGGGAGATATGATACTGCGTGAAGAATTTGACAGAGCACTGAAAGATCTGAGTCGAAATAAGGCCCAGGAGTAGACAACATTCCATTATAACTACTGACGGCCTTGGGAGAGCCAGTCCTGACAAAACTCTAACATCTGGTGAGCAAGATGTATGAGACAGGCGAAATACCCTCAGACTTCAAGAAGAATATAATAATTACAATCCCAAAGAAAGCAGGTGATGACACATGTGAAAATTACCGAACCATCAGTTTAATAAGTCACAGCTGCAAGATACTAACACGAATTCTTTACAAACGAATGGAAAAACTGGTAGAAGTCGACGTCAGGGAAGATCAGTTTGGATTCCGTAGAAATGTTGGAACACGTGAGGCAATAATGACCTTACGACTTATCTGAGAAGAAAGATTAAGGAAAGGCAAACCTACATTTCTAGCATTTGTAGACTTAGAGAAAGCTTTTGACAATGTTGACTGGAATACTCTCTTTAAATTCTAAAGGTGGCAGGGGTAAAATACAGGGAGCGAAAGGCTATTTACAATTTGTACAGAAGCCAGATGGCAGTTATAAGAACCGAGGGGCACGAAAGGAAAGCAGTGGTTGGGAAGGGAGTGAGGCAGTGTTGTAGCCTCTCCGCGACGTTATTCAACCTGTATATTGAGCAAGCAGCAAAGGAAACAAAAGAAAAATTCGGAGTAGGTATTAAAATCCGTGGAGAAGAAATAAAAACTTTGAGGTTTGCCGATGACTTTGTAATTCTGTCTGAGACAGCAAAGGACTTGGAAGAACAGTTGAACGGAATGGACAGTGTCTTGAAAGTAGGATATAAGATGAACATCAACAAAAGCAAAACGAAGATAATGGAATGTAGTCGAATTAAGTCGGGTGATGCTGAGGGAATTAGATTAGGAAGTGAGACACTTGAAGTAGTAATGGAGTTTTGCTATTTCGGGAGCAAAATAACTGATGATGGTCGAAGTAGAGAGGATATAAAATGTAGACTGGCAACGGCAAGGAAAGCTTTTCTGAAGAAGAGAAATTTGTTAACATCCAGTATTGATTTAAGTGTTAGGAAGTCGTTTCTGAAAGTATTTGTATGTAGTGTAGCCATGAATGGAAGTGAAACAAGGACGATAAATAGTTTAGACAACAGGAGAACAGAAGATTTCGAAATGTGGTGCTACAGAAAAATGCTGAAGATTAGATGGGTAGATCACATAACTAATGAGGAGGTATTGAATAGAATTGGGGAGAAGAGGAGTTTCTGGCACAACTTGACTAGAAGAAGGGATCGTTTGGTATGGCATGTTCTGAGGCATCAAGGGATCCCCTATTTAGTACTGGAAGGCAGCGTGGAGGGTAAAAATCGTAGAGGGAGACCAAAAGATGAATTTACTAGGCAGATTCAGAAGGATGTAGGGTGCAGTAGGTACTGGGAGATGAAGGAGCTTGCACAGGATAGAGTAGCATGGAGAGCTGCATCAAACCAGTCTCAGGACTGAAGGCCACAACAAGAACAACAACATTCTTTTAATAGTACCTTACCTACATTTCCTTTTCTTATTCGATATTGAAATTGTTAGACATTCCACAGGGCAGATGTGGACTGTGACTATAGGTTATTACTTGTGAACAGTAGATTAAAACTGAAGATATTGGAGAAAGGTAGGAAATTAAGTAGATGGGACCTGAATGAGTTGACTCGTCTTTGGTCACTTACCTACTTACTCATCTTAACTTCGTAGTTAGTGTTCCCGAAAAATGTCGGGGCATGTTAATAAAGTTAATACGTAGCAATAACAGCCACGTTTATTTCCATTCGAAGATAAGTAATCGAGCCTGTGTGTTCAGCCAGAGCCGCCTCCTTCTTCCTCTCAGACCTATAACGTGGAACAACCGCACCGATACAAGGTGCACCTTCCCGGACTCTGTCAGAATACTGTTCCACCGTGACGCGGACTGTTTGGCGGTGTGCAGCAGCGACGGTGGTGCGGCGGCGGCTGAAGCGGCGGCGGCGGCGGCGGCAGCGGCGGGGGCGGCGGCGCGGTGCTGGGGGTGCGCGCGTCAGAGGGCGGGGGTGGCGTCGCGGCGGCTGCTGCCGCCGCGCCGGCAGGCCTCGGGCTGGCTGCTGTCGGACGCGCCGGCGTCGCGCGCCGAGGCGGAGGCGCTGCGCCGCGCCGGCCTGCTGCCCACGCACCTGCTGCAGATGAGGGAGCTGCTATGCCCCCGGCACTACGAGCCGCCGCGCGGTGAGTGCCAACAGAAGAGGCGGCGAATACCCTACTCTGACAACAGTGGGTAACCAGCTGCCTCACTCCTCACTCGGCCTCGCTCAGAAATAATTTTGTCACGCCAACATACTCGCGGTCCTTGTACGCAGAACAATCTAAATCCTTTGGTCCAGTCTCTTTTTGTAGTGATGGCATCGTACTCGGCATACCCCTCTCACTGCTACTGTCTGCTATACGTATCTCTCTTGCCCACTTTTTCCTTTTTCTGCCACTGGCACTTTCTCACGATTCTCTCCCAATGCCACTAAGTTCGTCCCTTTCTCTCGCTCTTCCCTCTCCTTCTCTGGCACCATCGCTGTCTCTGTGTCCACTGTGACTAACCTTGTCCCGTTCTTTTCGTCGGCCGTTGCCACAGTCTCTTTCTTTCTGGATTACAGTCAGCTGTCTTAACTTCAACCGTGGTCTCCGCGACACACAGCTCCTCGAGGATGGTTTGCTCGAGGTTTTGGCCTATAGAAAAGAAAAATCGTGATCCGAGTCAAAACCATTTGAGAAGTTGCTACGAGAAGAGGAGTTAGGAGACCGCACTCCGTCGCAATTGCTGCTCCGGTTACGAACACCAGCGTGCAAAGGTATTATTAAAGACATTCTAAAGAACACCTGGCTGTCACGTCTTCCTGCAGACGCACAGAAGACCCTTACAGTAAGCGCGGAAGACTTCCACGCATTAGCGCAGATCGTAGACTGTATAGCGATGTACCCGTCTGCAATAGTAGCGACTGTTACCTTACTGCCCAATTGTGTTATACCGTATGTAGACGCAGATTGCGGAGCTCATTGCGAACACGACATTCCGGTCGTCAACCTCGTCGACACCGCTCTCCAGGAAAACGCAGCCAGTCACCTTTGCCAAGAAAATCAGGTAGTACCACAGGAGATTTGGACCTCTAGCACATAAATGCACTCCGCCATGCGAGATGGAAAACATGACATGGAGTCGGCAATCACGGTGACTGTCTTTCCGAACAGCAGCGGTCGGCTTTTCATCACCGGTCTCCGTACCGTACCTTAGTTGGTCGTGGATACCGGTGCGGCTATATCTGTTTATCCATCCATTCGTCTGCTTCGTCATAACTGTGGTAGTTGTCACCTCCTCAATGCAACGGATCTATGATAAAGACGTACGGTCGTGTGAAACGTGCACTGAACCGATGTGACTTATAGGAGCCGACTTCCTGTGGTTTCGCGGCCTACTACTCTACCTCCTTACCGCCAGGAACCGTGGACCTTGCCATCGGCGAGGAGACTTGTGTACTTCAGCTATACAGGTAGCCGTACCGTGGGTGCAGCCACAACGGGAAAACGTGTGTTGCTCAAGTGGGGCAGCAGCCTTTTCAGTAGTTACAAACGGTCTTGCTGTGCTGGTACTGTAAACAGATGAAAGCAAGGAAAAACTACAGTCATTACTTTTCCTGAGGGCATGCAGCTGTACTGTTTGGATAAATGATGATGCCATTCTCTTGGGTGAAATACTACCGAGGTAATAGTCCCGCATTCGGAGATCTGGGCGGAGACCATTCAGCAAGATGTCCTTATCAGGACAAATAATACTGGCGTTCTACAGATCGTACCGTGGAATATCACATCAGTTAATCGGGCAGCTACATTAGAAAATTAAAAAAAAGAAGGGAAATGGATAGGTTAAAGTGAGGTATAGTGGGAACTAGCCAAGTTCAGTGGCAGAAGGAACAGGACTTCTAGTCAGCTGAATACGGGGTTACAAATAAAAATTCAAATAGTGCTAATGCAGAAGTAGGTAATAAGTAAGGAAATAGAAATGCGGGTAAGGTAGTATGAACAGCGTAGCGAACGCATTGTCGTAGCCAAGGTAGACACGAAACCCACCCCAACCACATTAGTATAAGTTTATATCTCAACTAGTTCCGCAGATGATGAAGAGATTGAAAAAATGTATTTTGACAAAAGAAATTATTCACATTGTTAAGGGAGATGAATGTTTAAAAGTCATGGGGGACTGGAATTCGGTAGCAGCAAAAGGAAGAAAAGGAAAAATAGTAGATGAATATGGACTGGGGAAAAGGAATGAAAGAGGATGTCGCCAGCTGGAATTCTTCACAGAGCATAATTTAATCATCCCTAACACTTGGTTTAAGAATTATGAAAGAAGGTATTATATGTGGAAGAGACCTCGGGACACCAAAGATATCAGATTGATTATATAATGGTAAGACAGAAATTTAGGAACCAGGTTTCAAATTGTAATACATTTCTAGAGGTAGATGTGGACTCTGACTACAGTTTATTGGTTGTGAACAATACATTAAAATTGAAGAAATTCAGAAAGATTGGAAATTAAAGAGATGAGACCTGGATAAACTAAAAGTACCAGAGGTAGTTGAGAGTTTCAGAGGGAGAATTGGGGAACTATTAAAAGAACAGGGGGCAGGAATACAGTAGATGACGAATGGGTAGCTTTGAGAGATGAGATAGTGTAGGTAGCATAGGATCAAATAGGTAAGGGCCTAGTAGAAATGCTTGGGAAATGCAAGAGATATTGAATTACATTGATGAAAGGAGAAAATATAAAAAGGTAATAAATAAAGTAGTCATATGGGAATACAAACGTCTAAAAAATGAGACTTGAGACTGACAGGAAGCGCAAAATGGCTAAGCACGCATATGTGGAACACAAACGTAAGGATTTAAAAGCATAAATCACTAGAGGTTGGGTTGGGTTGTTTGGGGGAGGAGACCAAACAGCAAGGTCATCGGTCTCATCGGATTATGGAAGGATGGGTGAGGAAGTCAGCCGTGCCCTTTCAAAGGAACCATTCCGGCATTTACCTGGAGTGGTTTAGGGAATCACGGAAAATCTAAATCAGGCTAGCCGGACGCGGGATTGAACCGTCGTCCTCCCGATTGCGAGTCCAGTGTACTAACTACTGCGCACCTCCCTCGGCATATATCACAAGGGAAAGATAGATACTGCCTATACGAAAATTAAAGAGGCCCTTGGATAAAAGACGAACAGCTGTATGATTATCAACAGCTCAGATCGGAAACGAGTATTACACAAAGGAAGGAGAACTGAAAGATGGAAGGAGTATATAGAGAGCCTGTACAAGGAAGCTGTACTTGAGGGCAGTATTATAGAAATGGAAGGGGACATAGATGAAAATGAGATGGGAGTTATGAATTCCAGGAAGAATTTGACAAAGCAAGTTGAAACAAGGCCCTGGGAGTAGACGAAAGTCCGTCAGATATACTGACAGTCTTGGGGCAAGACGAATATAATGATTCAATTCCAAACAAGGCAGATGCTGACAGGTGTGAATATTATCGAACTATCAGTTTAATAAAATGAAATTTTTACCGAAGAATGGAAAAACTGTTAGAAGTCGACCTCGAAGAAGATTAATTTGGATTCCAGAGACATGTATGAACATGCGAGGCAATACTGACCGTACAAATTCTCTTAGAACACAGTTTAAGGAAAGGCAAACCTACATTTATAGCTCGAACAGTCCACGGGTATACTGCCGGTTCATAGTGTCCAACGGGCTCAATATTTCGGTGATCAGACATGTCGCCATCGTCAGGTGCGCTGACGAACTGAGCTCCTGAGGGCGGGCGGCCGATTCAAATCCCTTGCCCGCGCGGGCCGCTCTCTGCGCCGTCCGCGCCCGCGCGCCGGTGGTCGCGAAAACGCAGGCGTCGGAATCTGTCGTAGCGTCGATGTGCTTGCTACGTCCGCCCTGGTCGCCAGTTTGTACTTCTTGCTGAGAGTCTTCTTAATTACATTCAGTGCCGGGTCCCAAGCCTTGCTGATATTGTAGCCGTAATCTCGGTTGATAAGATGTTCCCTGGTGCGAATTTCGATAGCCTCCCTTATAACGCTGTCCCAATATTCAGAAGTCTGAGCCATGATCTTGGTGCGTTCATAATCCATCTCGTGTTTCTCGGACAAACGGTGCTCTGCTATCGCCGACTTATTTGGATATTTCAGTCGAGTGTGCCTTTGATGTTCTCGGCAATGATCTTCGATGGTGCGTACTGCTTGTCCGGTACAAGTCTCCCCACACTCACAGGGAATTTGGTATATGCCGGCCTTCCTCAGACAGAGGTCATCTTTCACACTTCCCAGTAATGCCCGTGTTTTATTGGGCGGGCAGGAGACGGTGTCCCGGCAGTATACCCGTGGACTGTTCGAGCAAGAAATACGCCGGGAGAAACTGAAGAATCATACATTTGTAGCATTTATGGACTTAGAGAAAGGTTTTTGACGATGTTGACTGGACAGCACTAACAGGCGTAAAATGCACGGACGAAAGGGTATTTACAACTGGTACAGAATCCAGATTGCAGTTATAAGAGTTAATGGGTGTTAAAGGGGAGCAATGATAAACGAGAGACAAGATTTCAGCCTATCCCCGATATTAATCAATGTTTACATTGAATAGCAGCAAAGGAAACCACAGAAACAGTTGGGGTGGGAATTAAAGTTCGGGTAAAAGAAATAAAAACTGTGAGGTTTGCCGATGGAATTTTTAATTCTGTGAGAGACAGAAATGGACTTAGAAGAGGAGTTAGACGGAACGGAGAGTGTCTTGAAAAGAAGATATAAGATAACTATCAACAAAAGCAGGATAAGAATAATGGAACGTAATCGAATTAAATCTGGCGATGCTGGGGGAATTAGATTAGGAAACGAAACATATAAAGTAGCAAATGTGTTTTGCTATTTGGTCAGCAAAAGAAGTGACGATGGGCGATGCAGACTGGCGATGGCAAGAAAAGCGTTTCTGAAGAAGAGAAATTTGCTATCGTCGAGTATAGATTGTAGTATCAGGAGGTCTTTTCTAAAAATATTTGTGTGGAGTTTAGCCATGTACAGTGGCGGTCAAAATAATAGAGCCACCTGGCAAAGGTTTGGAATAAAGTGCACATTTATTACTTGACATGTTTGAACTATGATGGAAACCATTACAACCGAGTCACATTGTACTATAGTCAGTTATATCGATAACACAACACAAAATAATCAGTAATAATCGATAATATTCAAAAGAATACCAGACCACAGGGTCAAAAAAATAGAGCCAATTGAAACAAATATATTGTACTTGATCTCAGTCTTATGAAACGTACAGGAACAGTCTTTTTTGCATAGGACTGCATTAGTACTTCGTGGGGTAACCCTTATTTTTGAGGATTGCCCTGCACCTCTTACCCATAGAGTCTACTAAACGCCTGCATTCGTCACTACTGATCGCATACCAGGCTCTCTGGATTTCTTCCCACAGTTTTTCTGACGATGTAGCTTTTGAGGGTCAATTCTCTTGTCTAAGATCTCCCATAAGTTCTCAATGGGTGATGCGTCAGGGGACTGAGGTGGCCACTCTAATACTTCGATATTGTGCTCTTGAACAAACTGCCTTATGATCCTTGCAGTATGCTTTGGATCGTTATCGTGCTGAAATTTCCATTTCAGCAGCATTTCCTCTTCAGCATAAGGCAGCATCACATTTGCCAAGATGTCTTTGTACATTTCTGCGTTCATTATGCCGTTGATACGGTGTATTGGACCAATGCCGTACCACGAAAAACATCCCCATACCATAACACTTCCGCCACCGTATTTCACAGTTTTTAAAGTGTACTTGGGATTAAATTCCTGGTTTGGTGGGCGGCGCACATAGACTTTTCCGTCTGAGGCAAACCTATTAAACTTGGATTCATCGGACCAAAGGATGTTCCTCCACCAAGTATTAGGTTTTTGTTCATTTCTCCGGGCAAAGGCTAACCTTTTCCGAACATTAGCTTGTGAAACATGTGGCTTCTTTCTTGCAATGCGTCCATTCAATTTTGCAGATCTCAGTCGTCTTTGAATCGTTGAGGTTGATGGTTGAACATCATGTTCGTCGCTAAACAAAATGGCTTTCAGTCGTGGTGTTGACAAAAATGGGTCTTTCTTCACTTCCCTAGTGATGAGTCTGTCTACGCGAGGAGTAGTTACACGAGGTCGCCCCCTGTTCTCCACCTGCGGCTTTGTTTGTTTTGACCGTCTCATGGCGTTCTGGACTCGTTTTCGCGAAACGTGCAAGACATTGGCTATTTTATTCATGGACATCCCACTTTTGAACATCCGGAACATTACTATACGCTCATCTTCACTGGTATGCTTTGCTCTGCCCATCTAGACGAATGTAAACAAAACCACACGTCAATTTACATACAAAACAACTGCATAAAAATCAATTTAAAGGCACATGTGTAAAGCGGCTCTATTATTTTGACCCATAAGATTCTTACCTTTATGCCTCTTTTCACACGTCTAGCTCAAACGCTTCCTTTCGGACGACTAAAGATAGCAGCAACGTCTTCCCTGATGTTGTCTACAAGGGACTGACAACACGGCACTCGTGGCGATTTCGCGAACTAATAGATATCCTAGTTCTTAATCTCGTCAATAGAGGTGGCTCTATTATTTCGACCGCCACTGTATGCCTGCCTTTGTGCCGGCCGGAGTGGCCGAGCGGTTAAAGGCGCTACAGTCTGGAACAGCACGACCGCTACGGTCGCAGGTTCGAATCCTGCCTCGGGCATGGATGTGTGTGATGTCCTTAGGTTAGTTAGGTTTACGTAGCTCTAGGTTCTAGGGGACTGATGATCTCAGATGTTAAGTCTCATAGTGCTCAGAGCCATTTTTAGCCATGTGTGGAAGTGAAACGTGAACGAAAAACAGTTTAGACAAGAAGAGAATAGAAAGCTGTGAAATGCGATGCTTGCTGAAGATTGGATGGGTAGATCATGTAACTAATGAGGAGGTACTAAATAGAATTAGGGAGGAAAAATATTTATGGCACAACCCTGAGTCACCAAGGGCTCACCAATTTAGTACAAGAGGGAAGGATGGGGGGAGGGGAGGGGGCGGGTAAAAATCGTAGAGGGAGAGCAGGAAAGGAATACAATAAGTAGATTCAGAACGAGTAAGTTGCAGTAGCTACTAGGAAATGAAGAGCCTTTTACCAGAAAGAGTAGCATGGAGAGCTTCATCAGTCCGGTCTTTGGACTGAAGACCGCAACAATAATACTCTCGACCTCTAACGTCTTTGATTACTTGATACCATCACCAAGCTGTCCAGTCACGCAAGTCTACTTTGTGTAGACAACACAGCTGTTCGGATGATCGCTGGTGACTCTTTCTACATAGAACTTCTCAGACAGTTCCCAGAGATTACCATGCAGCTACCAACGCTAGCATTCGACAGCGCATTTCGTCCTTACAACACATGGTCCGCTAATCCATGTTCGACTGCGTCGCTTGGCACCCAAGAAGCTGAAAGTAGTTAAGCAATGTATACAAGATTAACGACGTTTTAGTGAAGCTCGAAACTTAGCACAGGCTTTAAGTATGGTTTTAACGATTACTACAACACAACTCTGTCTCGAAATCTGACAAGAAATCCAAAGAGATCTGCTGATATCAAAAGTACACCAGCGGCAATACACAACTAATACCTTCACTGTGCTTTACTAATGGTAATATTACTGATAACAGAGTCACTAAAGCTGAATTATTTAACTTAGCTTTCCGAAATTCCTTCACCACGAAGACGAAGTAAATGTTCCAGTGTTCGAATCAAGAACAACTTCCAACATGAGTAATTTACAAGTAGTCATCCTCAGTATAAGAAAGCAGCTTAAATCACTTAACAACGGCAAGTCTTCCGATCCACATAGTGTACCAATTAGATTCCTTGCAGAGCATGCCGATACTCTTACGATAGCCTGAAACTTAGCAATCGTATAAAATCGCTTGCACGACGAAAGACCCATACAAAACATGTCACACCAATACTCAAGAAAGGGAGGAGGAGTAGTGTGAAGGTGGTTTGAAGAACTCTCTGTCAGGCACTTAAGTGTGAACTGTAGATTAATCGTGTAGGCGTAGATTCCGTTGGGGGTGCGTTACGCTATAAGGAGCAGAAGCGGATGGTTTATCTTTCTGAGTTGAGGTGCTGACTTGTGTGCATCGATATCACTAGCTGGAGAGTATGACGTATTGCCATTTGGCAATCGTATGCAGCCCCTGCATACGACAAACAGGTGTTTGGTAATGGTCGAGGGTTGGGCTATCGCTCAGCAGACGAGGTGTTGAGGTGTCTCTTGAAACTGGTGTCGAGGGCGAGTAGGACGATGAGGAGTGCAGTGGCCCAGGCTGTGTCGTGGCGAAGCAGAGAGCCTTCAAAGTGCGATGACGATAGCATTGCTGGCTTGGCCACATGTGGTGGTGCCATGACGTTGCGTGCCGTGGACTTGGGAAAGCTCAGTGACAGCTGGGATTCAGATTACCTTCTGCGACTCACGTGATGTGGAGTGGGAAACCAAAATGAAGTATCCACATGAACACAAATGCTCACATCATGACATCTTGCCAGCATGTGGTGAGATGATCAGGCTGTTATAGATGGTGAGGGACCAACGATGTCAGTATGGATATGAGTAGACCTCCCCATAGCCTCAGAGAAATAACCTACACACTGGCCAACCTTACTCCTCTGACAAACGACACAGTAGTGGGTCCAGCTGCGACAGTCTGATCGGTTGCGAGGCTACGCACTGCAATGGGTGTCAGATTATGGATGCTGTCAAAGGCCTGATGGGCACAAAACAGCTAGCAGGAAAGATCGTGGCCTGCCTATGGAGATGTCACCGTACAATTCTGTGTGTGTGCCAGCCCAGTCTGAGGCCAGAAGCTGAGTCACGACAGTAAAGACCATCTCCATGTCGACCTCTTGTGCTGCAATGAGCGCGGAAAAATCGATGCGACTGGCGACTGCAGTGCCTGTGAAAGACAACTGCCAACTACATTTTCCATTCCTGAGTTATGTGTGTGTTGAGCTGAGAGATAAATTCCTGTTACTGGAACTGGTGTGAAGAACAGTGATTGTTGATCAACTGCAATATGTGATGGATTTGTGGTTGGTAGTTATAATAAAGTTCGTGGCCTTCAGTGCTGGAGAAAGTGACATATCACTGCATAGATGTGGAAGGCAGCTCCCTGTTATAGCCGCTCCATTTGCGTTTTGTAGGCATGAGCTTCTATGAAAAGGAAGCCAGTTGCCAAAAACCATTGAAGCGTTGCTGCAAAACTGCAGCTAAGGCTTGCATCGACCACTAGTGCCAGCTTTGTATCATGTGCTGAGTGAGCCAGAATTGCAGTATCGGCAAGGCTGTTCTTGGTGGCAATTAATATGTCATCCAGTTAGTCCATCAAGGAAAGGGATGGTTTCCCTTTGTATTGGGATCAGAAAGGGTATCTGTCAGTGACACTCTAATGTTATAGATGGTGATACTCTTACGATAGCCTGAAACTTAGCAATCATTGACTGTGTGCTACATGACCTGCTCTTTTATTTCGCCTACCTTGATGACGTTTTGGTAATGCTGGGAAGATGATGGTGGTAAAAGTTCGGCATTTGAAGGAACTGGCAGAGTTATTTGAAGGTTAGTGCGCACCGAATTTCTCGAATCGTCTGAACTTTTTCAGGGAGGGAAGCGATGCCATTTTCACAAATACTTGTGTAGTGGCCTAATAATGTCACCTGGGAAGCACAATAGGAACATTTGAAGGATAAGTGGTATGCCCATAAAATCATTGAACCGTTTAAACACTTCAGTCAGGTGGTCATTGGGTTGATGCAGTGAAGAAGAAAATACCAAAACGTCATCAAGGTAGGCGAAATAAAAGAGCAGGTCATGTAGCACACAGTCAATGAATTGCTGTCATGTCTGTGCTGCATTTTATAAAATTTCAGGTAAGGTGATTTAAAGAGACGAAAGGACATGGTGATCGCTGTCTTTGGGATGTCTTCCATGGCAAATTGTGTTACACGACCATTTTTTCCAAACTGTCATATCACTTATGTAAAATCCGTAAGAAGGAGTCGAGTCAAATCAGAAAAATTAAACTTCATTGGATAGAGAAATGTGAGTTAATATCAGTGATCCTCAGTACTTAACAACTTATAAAAGGATTTGCTATGTTAAATATAGCTAAATAAAAAGCCACTGAGAAAGAATGTTGGGGCTCCATGAAGAACGAGGGAAGCGCTGTAGGACCGCAGAACCGCTGTTCGCAGAATCGCTGCACACTCCTCATGCAATGTGAAATGCCAGCCGGGACTGGGCTGTGAACTGTGGAACGACAGTTAGAAAGAAAGCCGTAACGCCGAAAGTCTGAAGTCAGACATTGCAGATTACGTCTTCAGTATGTGCTAGAAAACAGTTTGTCTTTCACAAGCTCTGTGGCCATAGACACAAGCCACTTAACAGCAGAGTCCAGGAACAACAGTCATTGTAGAAGGAAACAGTGGTCAGCCAAATTCCGCTGAGAAACACGTGCTGTCAGGATAGCATCTTAGAAAATGTAATGGGAACAGAAAGTTTGGGGTTACTTTAAGGATCGTGGGATGCTGACATCTGCCCAGGTGCTGCCGAACCAAATGTTTAAGGATATGTAAAAGTGGCTACCAGTGGTTGGTGTAAGGAGTGCGACCGTACTTACGGAGGTCCTACCACACTGGCCACTGCACAGAAGTAGGACACATTTTGCAGTGCTAAGTGCAACACGATTTTTAACTGGTTAACAGTCTTACAATCTGAAATATGAATTAGATAATTTCTTCTGCTTAGCATTCACAAGAACTAGTATTCAGGCAATTAAAAGACGCAATGCCAGTAAACAAAAAACTACGAGTCCTCATTGTCGGAAGCAATCTCCAGACAGTTACTTTTGGGTGTGGACCTTCTAACAATACCACCACTTCCAAAGTAGGTTAGAAATCAAATTAATAATGTTGCTCACGTAGCATATGTTCGCTTTATCGGGCAACAACAAAATTATTGACTTTGGATGGTATCGTCAGAATGGAAATAATGAAGTCACTGTAAAAAAAGTCATTAATTTTGGCACTTATCTTGAATGGATTCCCACGTAGATTTCGTCGAAGTTGTTATGGCTCATCTTGTTGATTCTAGGGTGATTCCACTTTGACTGCTAGAAGGTCCAGATCTGTATTTTAGCAATATTTGAAGACCTAACAAATGCGTTTTTCAGGAAATTCTTAATGATCAAACAATTCCAGATCATAACAATGGTATGGTAGAAATAATTTTTGACTTGGTGTTCACGATCCACATTTTTATTAAACTTTTTGTAAATTCACATATACTTCTTCTTCATTGTCACATCATCAAGAAAACAGTTTTGTATCAATCTTCATATATTTAATTTCCACTTTAACCAAACACAAGACTTGACTGTTCTTTTACAAAGCGAAATAACAACTTAACTTCTGCAAAGTGAAACAAAGACTGCTCTGTGCGCATTCGCGCCAAAACGGTTACAAGTAAGTGAAAGATTATGACAGTATCACAGAAATGAATACACACAAGAACCGTATCACTGTAATATATCGATATATCGGAGTACCTATACATTAATAAAACCAAATGTGAATATTGTCACAAAAATATGTCTGTTACTTCGCAGAAAAGTAGTACGATATTACTGGTATCGAGAACTGGGGTTGGAGTGCCGTAATGGTCACGTAAATAAAGAACCATTACAACCTCCTTGGGCAGACTTCAGTTCTAGGTGACTACTTCAGGCTCGTTTGAGATGAGGGGCTCTGATCTGGCTGAAATGAACTTCGACGCTAACACAGACGAGTTTTTGGTCCAGAGCCAATGATTGATTTAACAACCACTTCATCCGTCATTTGCTGATTATGAATGTGATGAGATCCAGCAGAAACAGGAAAGTGAACTATAGGGAAAAGTGAATCATTTTTAACGATTTCAGTAATTGCAGTCGAGGACACTGAGCACTGAACTGGGGGCATGGTTAAAGTCGTGGAAATTGAGGACCAGATATCTGTGTAAGTAGCTGTGTGCGTCAAGAGCACAGTATTACCAGGTTGTATTCTTCTTTGGTACGAAGTAGACAGGAGAATAGTGGGACAAAGCCAGTTCTGCACCACTTCTGATAGCAAAATGATATCACATTAATGATGCAAATTAATTAATCGATCAATTAAATACTGTCACCCCCCTTGATGATGTCATGTGGCTTCTTCTCAGGGAATATCAAATTTTGTGTGTTCACCTTGAGGTACGGAGACCAACTGACCTAGTTCACACCACCACCACCACCACCACCACCACCACCACCACCATCAGAGGGCGCTATTGGCCTTCCCCCTCTTCTGTACCAAATCTGGAAATTGGTGGGAAAAAGACACAGTCTACGTTGGGCTGCCACACAGGACAGACATGAGTCTTCATTATTTTGTATGCAGTGCAGTATATTGTTTATTTAAACAATTTGAGTCGATCACTAGACAATAGCTCCATCCTGTTTCGTTAGTAACTGCCAGATGTGGAGTGGATAATTTCGCTACTGATTTAGTTACTCCAGCCAGTCTATCCAGTAGCCTTATATGGGAAGGATGGGTGATGGTGGTAATAGGACAGCTTGCCATCACTGAAGTTCAGGGGCGTTGCCTCCTGCCAATCTACAAGCTAGGAGGAACATAAAAATGGGCAATAATAACATTAGAACAGCTACCCGCTGTCCCATTGTGCTAGTTCTTTCCTTTTTATTGTAACTTCATTCTCTGGCCCCATATGGGCGGGGGAGGGCTGTCAGTGGCACAGTCTGCTGCTCTTCATCTGAGAGACAAATAGTGATAAAAAAGAGGAAACAAAACACATAAAAAGGCGATGAAAAAGGGGAACAGGAGAACATAATAAGGGAGGAGACAGTGGGTGTTAAAATATCTCCTTACATGGAGACATTTGTTGTGGTACAGAGTTAGAAAAGTTCTACAAAAAGAAAGATAACGCAGTTGGTGATGTGTATAGAATGTAAAATACACAGAAGTCACATGCACTAGACAAAAGTTGGTCACAATATTAAAAACACATCACAATGACGACACTTTAAAATCACTGCACGAGGTGGTGCACACACAACGAGTAAAAACTCTCAGGAGGGACCAGCCAAAGGAAGGGTGTCCTGAGAGGAGGCAAGTGAGGGTAGAGGAGGGGGAGCGAGGGAGTGGGTGCTTTAGAGGGGGGATAAAAAATAGGGGAGGTAGTGCACTGAGGGGCAGGAGATGGGAGGGGCGGAAGAGGGAAGACAAGCCAGGACAGAGTGCAGAAATGCGAAATGGAGTCCTCTGGAAAGGAAGGGAGCGTAGTAGGAGAGAGGAAAAACCCACTAAGGGGGTAGGGAAAGGAGGTGAGAGGGAACCCTGAGGAGGGATGGATATCAGGGTAAGCTCATCACCTGTAAGGGTAGGCGCTGGAAGGTGCATTGGTAAAGGAGGCGAAGGGCGTGGAGATGGAGTGAGAGCAGAACACAACAGTAAAGGCACAACATCGTGTGTGTGTGTGTGTGTGGGGGGGGGGGGGGGTACAGAGGATAGGAGGGACCAGAGGGTGAGGGGATCGAGTCTACAGATAATGTAAAGGACTTAGATGTGTTCGAGGAAAAGGAGAAGATGGGGGAAGGGAATGAGGTCATATAGGATCCAGGTGGGGGACAGGAGGCCGATATGGAAAGTGAGGTGCATGGTGTTCGAGGGTATGGAGGGATTTATAGAATCCAGGTGGGTGGAAGTCCCAGCGATGATGGCATAGCCAAGGGTGGGATGGATCAAAGATTTGTAGATGTGAAGGATGGTGAAAGGATGCACGCCCAATGTCTGGCCAGACAGGGGTTTCAGGAGGTGGAGTCTGTTGTGGGCTTTGTGTTGGATTGTAAGAAGATGGGGAGTCCAGGTGAGATGACGGTCGAGGGTGAGGCCAAGATAATTCAGGATAGGAGTGAGGTGGATAGGACAACCATAAATAGTAACGTAAAAATCATGGAGCCAGAAGGAGAGGGTGCTACAAACTATGATGATTGCCTGGGTCTTGGAAGGACTGATGTGAAGGAGCTACTAGTTGCACCAAGCGGTGAACTGGTCAAGGTGGGTTTGAAGGGTATGTTGGGATCATTGGAGAGGCCAGGAAGGGGGTGTTATCAGAGAATTGGAATAGGTGAACAGGCGGGAGAAGTTGCGGCATATCTGCATTATACAGGAGATAGAGGAGAGAGGAAAGAATGGAGCCTTGGGGCAGGCTCATGGTGGGATAAAAGGTATGAGAGTTAGTATTGCAGATAGTGACATAGGAGGGACGATGGGAGAGGAAGAAAGCAATGAGTCGGACAGAAGGTTGGATGGATTGGATGATGTTATACAAGGTAGCAAGGACAGCCATAAAACAGAGGGGGGGGACGGGATTTTTGGGGTGGCAGTAGGTCGTGACCATGGCTGATGTTGCGTTTGGAGTGGAGTGCTTAAATTTGAGGGGATAATTGATCCAAGTACTGGAAACTAGGGCGAGAGGCACAATGCAGGTATTGGTGAATTCAGGGAGTCAGGGAAAGAGAGTAATCAAAGTGGGGATCGTCAGGAATGGAGAAGACCTCAGAGATGTGGGAAACAAAACAGTTAGCCTTACCGAGGTTGTCAGGGAAGGGGGTAATGCGGGGTGGGATGGCTACCAGTAAGGCGATGGAAGGCAGACCAGTACTTGGAGGCATTGACAGGGAGGGTGGCGTTGTGTTGTATATGTCGGGCACCAGTACTAGCGTTTCTTTGCTGTTAAGAGATTACATTGTGTAATTACAATTGCTGGTGGTGGAGAAATGTATCCCAGTCACAGGTGCAGAGCAAGGAGCGGTAGAGCCTGTGGGATACATGGAGGAGGATGGCCTGTGGAGGAAGAGTAGAGTGGTGAGGGTGGATAAGTTTGGTAGAAAAGTGGACCTCCACGGCGTCAGTGATGGTCTTTTGGAGGAAGGACGAAGCATAGGTGATGTCACCGGGATGTTGAAAGGTAAGTGGGGACTTTCGACCTGGGAAGCAATGGGTTCCTGGCAGGCATCCCACTCGGCTCGGCGGTAGTCATGGATAGACATCTGAGGAGGCCAGGAGGGCAGGAGGCCAGGGGGGCAAGAGATGGCCGATGGGCTGAGGAGCTAGTGAGAAGGTCTGGGAGGTGATCACTACCATTGGAGTATATTACTTCTGCAGCATATGAACAAGGAGGTTACGACAAGCGAGTATGGCATCAGGGGCGGAAACATGTCATCTGATGAAACTTCCTGGCGGATTAAAACTGTTTGCCGGGCCGAGACTCGACATCGGGAGCTCGAGTCACAGTCGGGCACACAATTTTAATTTGCCAAGAAGTTTCATATCAGCGCACGCTCCTCTGTAGAGTAAAAATCTCATTATGGAAACATGCCCCAGGCTGTGGCTAAGCCATGTCTCCGCAATATCCTTTCTTCCAGGAGTGCTGGTTCTGCAAAGCTCGCAGAAGAGCTTTTGTGAAATTTGGAAGGCAGGAGACGAGGTACTGACAGAATTGAAGCTGTGAGGACGGATTGTGAGTTGTGCTTGGGTAGCTCTGTCGGTACAGCACTTGCCTGCGAAAGTCCAAGGTCCTGCATTCGAATTGGGTGTATTATGTACCTGAAGAGCCGACCAGCCGGCAAACTGCGGTTCGCCGGAGGCCAGGCCAGTCCTCTGCTTCTGACCGCTCAGACCAATTCACCGCCAGTCGCGGTACAACGCGGCTCAATTCAGGCTAACTGCTGTCCCATCCCTGACAAGGGGTTCTCAGTTCAAAAAATATGAAATGGGGATGTTGTTTTGTCAGTACGCCTAGAATTCCTGATGCGAAATGCAGATTCCTCTCGTTTATATGAGTTATTTTTGCAGACAGAAGAAATCGGACCATACACACGTTTTCACATCGCTACTTGTTGTGAAAATCCTGTACAACACTATGGCATAGGCTATACTTTCTCTATTGATTCTCTCATCCTGAAAAAGAGACATCTGTTCTTTTCTGCTGCGTCCTACATCACAAAACTAGATATTATAGTCGTTTTTGCCTCGTTATAGAGTGCTAAAAGCACCTCTGGCACAAGAGGCCTCCTCACTTCCGAACTCTCTTAAAATAACGAAATGCTTAGCCACATACGAAATCTCTTAAGGTAACGGCATAGTGAAGTTGTAAACACCAGATTTATACTATGTATATGCCACATTATAAATTAGATAATACAGAAGATTTTATTACGATAATCATCTCACCCTCTACAGGTTACGTTAAAAGGTTTCACCACGACGGAAAAACGCCTGATTAATACCTCCTTACTTTCAATCTCTCTCATCACATACGAAGTCTCTCAATGTAACAGCACAGAGCAGTTGTGAATATCAGGTTTTTGCTACATGTCACTTTATAAATGTGATAATATAGCTGATTTTATTACGATGTACATCTAGCCCTGTGTAGGTTCTGTTAAAAGATCTCACCACAACGACAAAACGCCTGATTAACGCTCCACCTCTCGAATCATATCCTTGGTATTCTCATCCTCGCATCCACCCACCCGGCGGCATGTTACTGATATCGAACTAATAGGCTAAATAATTAATTGATCATGAGAGGCCCTTGGCATGGCGAGTAATTATTTTTCCTGCAGTCGGATAACACTCGCCAGGTAACCGTTACAGATGCTTCTGTGACGTCTCTGGATGATTACCATGGGCTAGGTAAATACTTCTTCTGATACCAAAATGGGTGGCAACTATCCCCAAATGGCTGAAGACATGCAACTGTGTTTGAGTTCTGTCTCTTGGTTGTTTTGTCATGCTGGTGGAGGTAATTCGCTGAGAATTCTGGTATACCGCTCCCGCTGAGACTTGTCGCTCTAGGGGATAATAGAATGTTTCTCTGTCGCTCCCACTCCCGGATTGCATGTGAGTAGCCGTCACCTGCGCGCGAACTCCCACCCGCCAACCTACCACTCGCTCTGCCTAACAGCTGTTAATGATTCCAGACTCCTAAAAGTTACCTTATATGCCAAGATCTGGGCGCTTCAATGTCGCTGCGATAAAAACCGCGGTGTTGAACAATACGCCTCCACTCATCCGATATGCAAATCGATACGTTCTAAAATTTGTTTTCGAAATAAACCGGAAAGGCAAAACAAAATACCAATATACTGACCGCGACACCTCAGATGTGTACGAGTCTGCTGACGTAGGTTTCCCTCAGAATACAGCCCTGTAGAAGCATTCCTATTGGCTTCTGCCAAATTAGTGGACGGATGATTCGAGAACTCGGATGGGAATCCGTGTAGGCGAGACAATGTTCTTTTCGAGGAACACTATTGAGAACTGGCATTTGAAGCTGACCGCAGCAGGATTCTACTATCACCGACGTACATTTAGCATATGGACCACGAAGACAAGACACGTAACATTAGCGCTCAGAGGAGACGTATAGGTAGTCTTTTTCCCAAGCTGTATTTGCCGCATGGTGTGCTGGCACCAGCTTGCGCCAGCACAGAATCCATCTGATTTCGACGAGTATGAGTGGTCATCCCGCCCAAGCCACGTTATAGATCGCTACTAATTCTCTCGAAATCCTATCACTTTCCCACAGCACTGTTCCATTAGTTAGAGAGCTACCACGACGAGAAAAATAGCACACTAACGTACAGGAGGAAATTCTTAAGCATGCAAAGTATGCATGGGCTGCACAAAGAAATTCAGAAGCATAGCACCTACAATTCATCGATATCGAATGACTGACTATAAATATCCCTCCTGTCCATGACCTAATCACGTTTATCATATTTGTATGATTACAACGTTAGAAATACGATAGAAATACGACAGTGTAATGGTGTCCGAATGTTTCTTGACAGCTCAGTGTCTCTCTCTCCTCTCTCTCTCTCTCTCTCTCTCTCTCTCTCTGTCTGTCTCTCGGTGTCTCTCGTTGCTATTTTTGTAACGCACAGCTGAATAAAACTACGAACTTCGCTAAGGTCACCTGGTAGAGAACTCAATAAGATTTTACCGCATTTCTCTCTTCCGATATATTGGGAAACAAATACCATCTACGTGTTGGCATCAACCATATATGGCGATCCTATTAAATATACATGCATGCCTGGAGCAGGGGACCAGCGATCGGAGTGGCTATCATGGACCTGTGTAAAGTTTTTTTGCTTGTACTGGAGGAAGATAATATCAACTATCAAATGTACAAAATACTATGACCAATACACTGCCTATTCAGATCTATAGTGTTATGCTATCTGGAATCATGTCTCTCCATTCAACTACATGCTTGCATTGGATCCTATGGAAATGGCTTTTAATAATTACACTATTGGTGAATCCCATTTGTGGTACTCTAATATCTATAAATGGGTCACCTTTTTCGAACCTATCCGCTAAGGACACATACAGCAAAACTCCAGCATTGTGTTAGACAGCCGTTCTGCATCTTGTAACTGTTCCTCAGTCTCTGCCTCGCCTCGTCCCCGCCCCCTTGCCCCCCCCCTTCCACCCGCAGCTTCGCGCATGTGATTGTTCCAGTTTAAGTCAGAACTGAGCATAAGTCGGAGAGTGTTGTATCTAAGTCCTACATCTCATAGAGAAACTAGGTGAGTGAGCTGATGCAACAGGACTGTGTTTTTCTCGGTGGAAATGTGAACATGTTGCCATAGCTCCGCCAATAGTGTACAATGTTTAAGTCTAGTGCCAAACGAAGCTTTCTCCTGCAACACAAGGTAGTGGAAAAGACAGTACGAGCAGTTACATTGGTGTTTCTTATCGTCAAAATTAGGAGGACTCCATGTCATACAAGAACTGGAAGAGGGCCGAGGAGTTTGCTACTGCAATGTGATGCATCTCCAAACTTCATACAGGTACTACAGTCTGAAGGAGATTGCGTCGCTCAGGGTGCATTCATGTCTGTCACTCAAACCATTCTCTCTATCCTTTTTATTTTGTACCATCCAATCGAGAAAAGCTACGAACTGCAATCACTCCACTAACGTCACTCGATAGAGAACACGATAAGATATTACCGCGTTCCTCTCTTAAGATATAACAAAAAGAAATATCGTCTGCATGCTAACGTTGAGCATATGTGGCGATCCTATTAAACATACAGTATTGCTCCATTGGAGCCTTACACTTCCCTCCCTGGGCTGTACTCCATCTTCATGAACACTGCTCACTCTATCGTTTCCTCCTCTCATCTAGTGACTGGGGTACATACCTTCGCCAGTGACAAATACAGAGACATCTGTAACTTTCTGACAGCGACGAAACGCCGGGACTGGCGTCAGACCTGTGCATGACTCAAAACCACCGTCCCTATCAACTTCTCCAAGTACTGCTCGACCTTCCATCACTTTACTGCCAGCATCTCTGCCCCATATTACCCACTCCTCCTTGACAGTTGCTCCTTCCATGATATCCTCAATAAGGATAATCATTTTGCATCCCAGGTCTCCAACTACTTCTCCATCCCTGAAGATCCACACTCTGAATACTGCCTGTTTCCATCCGTCCATGAACATACTGATACCACTGTCCTGCTGCTTGCTCCTAGCTTCCAGTACATGAACCATATGCTGCAGACAGAATTAAACACTCTCATTACACCACACAACATGCTACTCATCCTCCACATCACCACACCATATGCAACACTACCCCTAGTCACGATTGCACCACCTACTACCACCTGAAGGACTCTCCTCCCTCCTTCCTTACCACCCTTGCCACTCCATACAATACCATCCTCTCCACCATCTTTTACTCTGACCTGTGGAAGCCTTCCCGAATCCTGCTGTTCCCTAAACCTAACAAACTCCTTCTGACACTTCCTCCTGTCGTCCCATATGCCTCACTTCAGTGTTCACCAAGGTTTTCAAATTATCCTCTCCTGCCATATCCATTACCACCTACATCTGCACTATCTCCTTACTATTACCCAGTGTGGCTTAAGAACCTCCTTCCTTACCGAAGACCAGCTCATGAACGTCACCCATCTCCCCTCCCTCAAACTTAAATCCTGTCACTCTGCCATTTTTGTTTCCCTGGACCTGAAGAGCGCCTATAGTCATGTGTGGCATTCCAGTCTCCTTTTCAAACTGGAGACGTACACCCTTCCTATTAGCTGCATCTGTCTCATTGCATCCTTCTCTTGCACCGTCTTTCCTATGTCACTATCCATAACACCAATTCCCATACCTTTGACCCAGCCACAGGTGTGCGCTTTCTCCTCTCTTTTGTCTCCTGTATATTTATGATCTGCCAACCCCCCCCCCCCCCCCCCCCCTTGTCCATCTCCTTGAGTATGCTACTGACACTGCCTTCCTTTCCCTCTATCCTACCATTCAACGTTTCCTTTAGACCCACTTCAATCAGTTCACTACCAGGTGTAATTGGTGGCTTCTGAGGATAAACCCTTCCGAAACCCAGCTCATCATCATAGGCTACTCTTTCCTTCCATCTTCTTGATTTCTACCTTACGATCTATGATCGCCCTATACATCTTACTCTCACATTGAAATACCTTAACTGTCACCTCACCTGTACCCTCCATCTCCTTACCATCCAACACAAAGTCCTCTTTCTGATACTCCTGTTAAGCTGCATATGGGGATTGCATCCTTCCACCATCCTCCATTCCTACAAATCCTTGATTTGTCACATCCTCTGTTACACCAGTGTCACCTGGATCTCTGCCGCTTATAAATTCCATAAATCCCTCCAGATCATTAAATGCCATGCACTCTGCCTCGCCTTCTGTGTCCTTCTGTTATCCCCCATGGCGACCCTTTATGAACATATCACTTTCCCACATCTCCTTACTTACCTCCAACACATCTGAATCCTCTACACCATTCGCAAACTCAGTCCACCTCGCCCCCTGGTCTCTCCTCTCCTCTCCAACCCCCAACCAGTTTTCATGCCTATACAACTGCATCCCACTCATCCTGCATCTCCACACCCTCCACATCCTATCCCAAAGAAATTTTCACCGGCTCCCCAACCGAGAAGATGAGTTTTGCTGTAATATCTATCCTTCCTTACAATTCAGATCCTAACCCTCCTCTCCTCTCCTCCCTATAGCTCTCTCTCCTTCCCTCCCCTTCGCTGTATACTACATCCTACCCTGATCCTTAACTGCTCCTTCCCCCTCCCTTCCCTTTCTTTATACTCCCTACCAGATTGCTCCCTCTCCCACCTCCCATCCTCTCGTCCTTGGTGTAATCCCAGATCCTACTCCCTGCCACCCCATTCCACCTTCCCCTCCTCCAACACCCCAGTCCTCTGCCTTCTCTCCTCCCTCCCTCCAGCCTCCATCCCTAGGCATATTCTCCCCATTTTAACTTGTGAAGTGCATTGTGAATTCTGCTGGTGTTCTAATAAGAGTACAGTGTTTTAAAATGTGTTTGTGCTGTGTAGATTTTAATGCTGTCACCTCTGTTTGATGATCTTAGACAGTGCCGCCGGTGTTTCTTCAGTGTCTTCATCCAGTGTGGTTTTTATTCAAGCTCTCTGTGGTTTTAACTTATGAAAATATCTCGCATTTACATTCTCCCCATTTTGTGCATTTCATTCATATATTTTTCACTTGTCATTTTTAAAATCTATCTGCTTTGTATTTTGTATGTTTTGCTTGGCTAGAGTGCAGCGTTGGTTGGCCACTGCCAGCCCACCCTTGCCTGCATGGGGCAGGAGGATGAAATTACAATAAAGGGAAGAACTAGCACAGTGGGACAGTTGGCCACTGTTCTAATGTTATTACATACATCAAAAGAAGTTTTGCATTACTTTGGTTCCGAGACTTCCGGAACCTGTACAGAAAATTCGAATAGAGATCAATAAACATCATTTCCACCCTTTTTATTCCTCATGAAAACCACACATAGCATGTTAGCGAGACCCTCAGAGGTGGTGGTCCAGATTGTTGTACACCCGGGACCTCTAATACCCAGTAGCACGTCCTCTTGCATTGATGCATGCCTGTATTCGTCATGGGATACTATTCACAATTTCATCAAGGCACTGTTGGTCCATATTGTACCAGTCCTGAACGGCGATTCGGCGTAGATCCATCAGAGAGGTTGGTGGGTCACATCGTCCATAAACAGGCCTTTGCAATCCATCCTAGGCTAGTTCGATAGGGTTCAAGTCTGGAGAGCATGCTGGCCACTCTAGTCGAGCGATGTCGTTATCCTGAAGGAAGTGCACGGTGGGGGCGCGAATTGTCGTCCACGAAGACGAATGACTCGCCAATATGCTGCCGATGTGGTTGCACTATTGGCCGGAGAATGGCATTAACGTATCATACAGACGTTATGGCACCTCCCATGACTACCGGCGGCGTAAGTCGGCCTCTGTATCTTCTCCATGCCCAAACAATATAGCTTTGGTTTACTCCGAGATGCCTGAACACTTTCCTTGTTGAGAGCACTTCCTGGCACAAAGTAACAATGCAGACGCGATCGAACCGTGGTGTTGACCTTCTAGGCATGGTAGTACGACAGACAACATGAGCCGTGTACTTCCTTCCTGGTGGAATGACTGGAACTGATCGGCTGTCAGCCCCTTCTGTGTAATAGGCGCTGCTCATGCATGGTCGTTTACATCTTTGGGCGAGTTTAGAGATATCTCTGAACAGTCAAAGGGACTGTGTCTGTGATACAATATCCACAGTCAACGTCTATGTTCAGGAGTTCTGGGAACAGGAGTGATGCAAAATTGTTTTAAATGTGTATATTATCGATCCTTATGTTACTCCAAGGAGCAGCTACTCATTTGTAGATTGTCAGGAGGCACTTCAGTGATAGCTTACTGTCCTATTACCACCTTCACGCATCTTTCCCATAGAGGGCTATTGGATAGAATCGCTGGAGCAACTCTACAGTGCTAGAACAATAGCTAAAGTATTCACTCCACATCTAGCAGTTGCTGACGAAACTGGATGGAGCTACTGTCTAGTAGCTCAAATTGTTTAAATAAACTATATACTGCAGTACACACAAAATAATAAAGACTTAGTCTATCCATCTCGCAGCTCACCACAGACTGAGTCCTTTTCCCACCTACTTCCAGATGGGGGAGAGGACAGGTGAATGGTGGATAGCCTACAGCGAGCGCACTCTGTTGGTGGTGTTGTCAGCTAGTTCGGTTGGGATCCAGACCTCAAGGTGAGCACACAAAATTTGGTACTTCCACCAATAAATTTGAATTTCCCCCCATTTTTTCCTGCACAGTCGTCTTGGATTAGATCGCAGGAAGGGAGCGGGAGGGGAAGGGGTAGTGGAGGGGAAGGGTCTGGGAGTTCCATGAGGGGGACCAAGGTGACAGCTGGGAAAATCCCAATACGTAATAAGGGGTGGAGTGGGGTTAATTAATTGATCAGTTAAGTAGTTTACATATTTAATATTTTATCAATCTGATATCAGAAGTGGCACAGAATAGGTTTTGTTCCACACATTGAGGAGGGCGTCATGTGCTGCCCAAATGGTGACTAGTGCTATCGCAAAGCATAACCTCAGATCCAGCTTTAGCAGCAGCATGTCGTTTCGGTCAGAAGTGTCGTGGTCTGCTGAAAACTGGTTGTCCAGGTGTGGTGTGGATGTGATGTACTGTGCTGTGATGTACTATCATATCCAAAAGCACCCAAACGACGCAAACTGAATTCGCCTGATTTGCATGCAGTCCACATAATGTAAGCCCTCTAATCTTTTTCAGTACAGTCGTTTGTCTATACAAAATGCATACCACAAGAGATCACTAGACAACACCGTTCTTTCAGGTAATCAGTCCAGATATAAATCAGGACCACGACGTTGCAAAGACTAGGAAACGCATCATTAGCGATGAGACAGTCCTTAACGCTTGTACACTCAAATTTATATCAGTAAGTGATATTTCCAAAACTCTTCCACAGTCATTAGAATTTGAGTTAACTAACCCTTATACATAAGTATCCAGCAATCTTTAGGCAATATTAAATGTTGTTATGAACAAGATATTTTCAGACAATGCTTGGACTCCTAAATTTCTGACAATTTGGAGTATTTTGGCTCTTTAAAAGGTTTCCGCACACCTGTGAAACATCGTTCCTGATACGAGGGGTTTCTCGTCAGCTGGATGTTGAACTAACCAGTTACAAGCAACGCGATTAATAGCAGCAAGCACTCTACCGAAACCACAAAACTAACATCGCCTCACGAGTAATTTCTCTGTGCTCATGACTGAAAAATGTTTGTCCACGTGTATGAACTTTAAACGACATCACGAGCTCTTCGGTTCTGGATCTAGAATGAAACGAAGCACCTGTAGCCATTGTAACTAAGCAAAGCTTTCGTGCCAGATGGAGACTCGATCACATTAACATTCGTCACTGGTAACAATGCACAAGGAGCATGGAAATTTCCAGTAGTATCCGTTAGCAAATCTGAACTTGAAAATTTTTGTGCTCTGCCTCGAATCCTGTCAAGGCACTTATCTTCCTGTTAACGAACCACGAAATACGTTTAATATAATTTCAAGTAACAAAGTTTGCACGTGTTTAAAACGATATCTGTGATTAAGGTTTTGTGATGGGGATCCGAACCCTGCAAGTAATCAGAGTGTTAACTAAATAACGTCTGTGTCCGTGGTCCTAAGGTTGCCTCGTTGATTCATTAGCTAGAACGTCTTCGGTCCCGGGTTCGAATCCCGGCGGTGCTTAAATTTTGATTAACAATCACCATTACCGGCCGAAGACATCCGGCATAAGAAGTCAGCCTCATTCTGCCAACGACCTTTTCAAAGAGGGCGGAGGAGCGGACAGAGCTTCAGGGCACTCTCTTGTTCTAGGGGTGGGAAACTGCCCATGAAGGTGGAAGAATCAACAAAGATCAACGGCATGAGGATGCAGACGGCAATGGAAACCACTGGATTAAACACACGTAATATGTATCCACGGGACATGTGGCCTGTATGTGAAGAAGTGTCATGATGATCTCTCAACTGGCGAAAGATTCCAGAATAGTCCCCCATTCGGATCTCCGGGATGGGATTGCCAAGGGAGAGGTTACCATTAGAAAAATTGTGAGTAATCAACGAAATAATAACATCTTACGAATCGGGGCGTGGAATATCAGAACCTTGAACGTGGTAGGGATACTAGAAACTCTGAAAAGGGAAATGCAAAGGCTCAGTCTAGATATAGTAGGGGTCAGTGAAGTGAAATGGGAAGAAGACAAGGATTTCTGGTCGGATGAGTATGGGGTAATATCAACAGCAGCAGAAAATGGTATAAGGGGAGTAGATTTCGTTATGAATGGGAAGGTAGGGCAGAGGGTGTATTACTGTGAACAGTTCAGTGATAAGGTTATTCCTATCAGAATTGACAGCAAACCAACACCTAAAATGAAGAGAGAGAGAAAGTGTATGAGGATATTGAAAGGGCAATATAGTATGTAAAGGGAGATGAAAATCTAGTAGTCATGGGGGACTGGGATGCAGTTTTAGGGGGAAGAGTAGATGGAAAGGTTAGAGGAGAATATGGGCTTGGGACAGGGAATGAGAGAGGAGAAAGATTAATTGAGTTGTGTAACAAACTTCAGTTAGTAATAGCGAATACTCTGTTCACGAATTACAATAGAACGAGGTACTCTTGGAAAAGCCGGGTGATATGGGAAGATTTCAGTTAGATTACATCATGGTCAGCCAGAGATTCCGAAATCAAATATAGGATTGTAAAGCGTACCCAGGTACAGATAGATATAGGCTCAGATCACAATATAGTAGTGATGAAGAGTAGGCTGAAGTTTAAGACATTAGTCAGGAAGAATCAATACACAAAGAAGTGGGATACGCAGGTACTACGGAATGACGAGATACGGTTGTTGTTCTCTAAGGCTACAGATACGGCAGTAAGGAATAGCTCAGTAGGCAGTACAGTTGAAGAGGAATGGACATCCCTAAAAAGGACGATAACAGAAGTTGGGAAGGAAAACGTAGGTACAAAGAAGGTTCCTACGAAGAGACCATGGGTAACTGAAGAAATACTTCATTTGATCAATGAAAGGAGGAAGTACAAAAATGTTTCGGGAGACTCAAGAATACAGAAATACAAGTCGCTGAGGAATGAAAGAAATAGGAAGTGCAGGAAAGCTAAGACGAAATGGCTGCATGAAAAATGTGAAGAAATTGGAGAAGAAATGATTGACGGTAAGTCTGACTCAGTATACAGGGAAGTCAAAAAAACGTTCAGTGACATTAAAAGCAAGGGTGATAACATTAAGAGCACAACGGGAATTCCACTGTTAAATGCAGACGAGAGAGCGGAAAGGTGGAAAGAATACATTGAAAGCCTCTTTGAGGGAAAAGATTTGTCTGATGTGATAGAAGAAGAAACAGGAGTCGATTTAGATGAGGTAGCGGATATACACTCCTGGAAATTGAAATAAGAACACCGTGAATTCATTGTCCCAGGAAGGGGAAACTTTATTGACACATTCCTGATGTCAGATACATCACATGATCACACTGACAGAACCACAGGCACATAGACACAGGCAACAGAGCATGCACAATGTCGGCACTAGTACAGTGTATATCCACCTTTCGCAGCAATGCAGGCTGCTATTCTCCCATGGAGACGATCGTAGAGATGCTGGATGTAGTCCTGTGGAACGGCTTGCCATGCCATTTCCACCTGGCGCCTCAGTTGGACCAGCGTTCGTGCTGGACGTGCAGACCGCGTGAGACGACGCTTCATCCAGTCCCAAACATGCTCAATGGGGGACAGATCCGGAGATCTTGCTGGCCAGGGTAGTTGACTTACACCTTCTAGAGCACGTTGAGTGGCACGGGATACATGCGGACGTGCATTGTCCTGTTGGAACAGCAAGTTCCCTTGCCGGTCTAGGAATGGTAGAACGATGGATTCGATGACGGTTTGGATGTACCGTGCACTATTCAGTGTCCCCTCGACGATCACCAGTGGTGTACGGCCAGTGTAGGAGATCGCTCCCCACACCATGATGCCGGGTGTTGGCCCTGTGTGCCTCGGTCGTATGCAGTCGTGATTGTGGCGCTCACCTGCACGGCGCCAAACACGCATACGACCATCATTGGCACCAAGGCAGAAGCGACTCTCATCGCTGAAGACGACACGTCTCCATTCGTCCCTCCATTCACGCCTGTCGCGACACCACTGGAGGCGGGCTGCACGATGTTGGGGCGTGAGCGGAAGACGGCCTAACGGTGTGCGGGACCATAGCCTAGCTTCATGGAGACGGTTGCGAATGGTCCTCGCCGATACCCCAGGAGCAACAGTGTCCCTAATTTGCTGGGAAGTGGCGGTGCGGTCCCCTACGGCACTGCGTAGGATCCTACGGTCTTGGCGTGCATCCGTGCGTCGCTGCGGTCCGGTCCCAGGTCGACGGGCACGTGCACCTTCCGCCGACCACCGGCGACAACATCGATGTACTGTGGAGACCTCACGCCCCACGTGTTGAGCAATTCGGCGGTACGTCCACCCGGCCTCCCGCATGCCCACTATACGCCCTCAATCAAAGTCCGTCAACTGCACATACGGTTCACGTCCACGCTGTCGCGGCATGCTACCAGTGTTAAAGACTGCGATGGAGCTCCGTATGCCACGGCAAACTGGCTGACACTGACGGCGGCGGTGCACAAATGCTGCGCAGCTAGCGCCATTCGACGGCCAACACCGCGGTTCCTGGTGTGTCCGCTGTGCCGTGCGTGTGATCATTGCTTGTACAGCCCTCTCGCAGTGTCCGGAGCAAGTATGGTGGGTCTGACACACCGGTGTCAATGTGTTCTTTTTTCCATTTCCAGGAGTGTAGTATTAGAATCAGAATTTAAAAGAGCTTTGGAGGACTTAAGATCAATTAAGGAAGAAGGGATAGATAAAATTCCATCAGAATTTCTAAAATTACTGGGGAAGTAGCAACAAAACGATTATTCACGTTGGTGTGTAGAATGTATGAGTCTGGCGACGTACCGTCTGACCGTCGGAAAAATATCATCCACACAGTTCCGAAGACGGCAAGAGCTGACAAGTGCGAGAATTATTGCACAATCAGCTTAACAGCTCATGCAACCAAGTTGCTGACAAGAATAATATACAGAAGAATGGAAAAGAAAATTGAGGATGTATTACATGACGATCAATTTGGTTTAGAAAAGTTAAAGGCACGAGAGAGGCAATTCTGACGTTGCGGTTAATAATGGAAGCAAGACTAAAGAAAAATCAAGACACGTTCATAGGATTTGTCGATCTGGGAAAAGCGTTCGACAATGTAAAATGGTGCAAGATGTTCGAAATTCTGAGAAAAATAGGGGTAAGCTATAGGGAGGGACGGGTCAAATACAAAATGGACAACAGCTAAGACGGAGTAATAAGAGTGGACGACCAAGAACGAAGCGGTCGTATTAAAAAGTGTGTAAGACAAGGATGTAGTTTTTCTCCCGTACTGTTCAATCTGTACATCGAGGAAGCAATAATGGAAATAAAAAAAAAGGTTCAGGAGTGGAATTAAAATACGAGGTGAAAGGTTATCAATGATACGATTAGCTGATGACATTGCTATCCTGTGTGAAAGTGAAGAAGAATTACAGGATCTGCTGAATGGAATAAACAGTCTAATGAGTAGAGGGTATGGATTGAGAGTAAATCGAAGAAAGACGAATATAATGAGAAGCAGTAGAAATGAGAACAGCAAGAAACTTAATATCAGGATCGATGGTCACGAAGTAGATGAAGTTAAGAAATTCTGCTACCTAGCCAGTAAAATAACGAGTGACGGACGGAGCAAGGACACCAAAAGCAGACTAGCAATGGCAAAAAGGGCATTCCTGTACAAGAGAAGTCTACTAGTATCAAATATCGGCCTTAATTTTAGGAAGAAATTTCTGAGAATGTACGTCTGGACTACAGCATTGTATGGTAGTGAAATATGGATTGTGGGAACAGAAGAGAATCGAAGCATTTCAGATGTGGTGCTACAAACGAATGTTGAAAATTAGGTGGACTGATAAGGTAAGAAATGAGGAGGTTCAATGCAGAATCGAAGAGGAAAGGAATATGTGGAAAAAAACTGATAAGGAGAAGGGACAAGGTGATAGGACATCTGTTAAGACAGGAGGGAATGACTTCCATGGTACTAGAGGGAGCTGTAGAAGGCAAAAACTGTAGAGGAAGACAGAGATTGGGATACATACAGCAAATAATAGAGGTCGTAGGCTGCAAGTGCTACTCTGAGAGGAAGAGTTTATTTAACACAGGAGAGGAAATCATGGCGGGCAGCAACAAACGTCAGAAGACCGATGGGGAAAAAAATCAGATATTACATACCGATTTTTTTCCCAAGCAGCGAGCTGTTGAATCTGAATGTGGATACAATGCTTTTCCTGATTGGAAAGGTTGTTGATTCTATCGATGAATTGATTGCTCAGCGGTATTTACATGTGCGCATGTTTGACTAGAAATTGCGGCACCTAACGTTACTGTTGACAACACGTGAAGAGGCATTAAAAATCAAAATGATTCATCAGTAGTAGTTTGCAGTGCATATCTAGGGCTTGAAATGAAACCATGAATATTATTGTGCGGGACCAGGTTTCGAACCCACGTATGCCCCTTTCTCGGAGACCTAGAGGAGTTTGCAATCTTGGGCAAAACGACAAAACGGTCCAACTTCACTGCAGACCAGAGAAATTGATATAGGCATGCGTATTCAAATGCAGAGATATGTAAACAGGCAGAATGCGGCGCCGCGGTCGGCAACGCCTATTTAAGACAAGTGCCTGGCGCAGTTGTTACATCGATTACTGCTGCTAAAATGGCAGGATCAAGATTTAAGGGAGTTTGAACATGGTGTTTTAGTCGGCGCACGAGCAATGGGACACAGCATCTCCGATGTAACGATGAACTGGGGATATTTCATGAGTGTACCGTGAATATCAGGAATTAGGTAAAACATTATGGCACCACAGACCTTGCCGTTGGTGGGGAGGCTTACGTGCCTCAGTGATACAGATGGCCATATCGTAGGTGCAACCACTACGGAAGGGTATCTGTTGAGAGGCCAGACAAACGTGTGGTTCCTGAAGAGGGGCAGCAGCCTTTTCAGTAGTTGCAGGGGCAACAGTCTGGATGATTGACTGATCTGGCCTTGTAACACTAACCAAAACGGCCTTGCTGTACTGGTAATGCGAACGGCTGAAAGCAAGGGGAAACTACAGCCGTAATTTTTCCCGAGGGCTTTACTGTATGGTTAAATGATGATGGCGTCTTCTTGGATAAAATATTCGGATCTCCGGGCGGGGACTACTCAGGAGGACGTCGTTATCATGAGAAAGAAAACTGGCGTTCTACGGATTGGAGCGTGGAATGTCAGATCTCTTAATCGGGCAGGTAGGTTAGAAAATTTAAAAAGTGAAATGAATAGGTTAAGGTTGGGTATAGTATGAATTAGTGAAGTTCGGTGGCAAGAGGAACAAGACTTTTCGTCAGGTGAATACAGGGTTGCAAATACAAAATCAAATAGGGGTAATGCAGCAGCAGGTTTAATAATGAATAAAAAAATAGGAGTGCGGGTAAGCTACTACAAACAGCATAGTGAACGCATTATTGTGGCCAAGATAGATACGAAGCCCACGCCTACATCGGAGCCGAAGGCATAGTCGTGTACCCTTGATGACTGTACGACAGAAAGCTTTAAGCCTCTTCTGGGCCCATCAACACTGACATTGGACTGTTGATGACTGGAAACACGTTGCCTGGTCGGACTAGTCTGCTTCGAATTGTATCGAATGGATGGACGTACTGGTATGGAGACAACCTCATGAATCCATGGATTCTGCGTGACAGCAGAGAACTGTTCAAGCTGGTGGAGACTCTGTAATGGTGAACACATGTGCTGTTGGAATGATACGGGACCCCTGATGCGTCCAGATACGACTCTGATGGATGACAGCATCCTGCCTGATCACCTACAACCATTCATGCCCGTTATGCATTCCGACGTACTTGGACAATTCCAGCAGGACAATGCGACACCTCAAACTTCCAGAATTGCTCTAGAGGGGCTCCAGAAACACTCTAGTGAGTATGATCCAGACATGAACGTTATTGAACATATCTGGCATGCCTTGCAACGGGCTGTTCAGAAGAGATCTCCACCCCCTCGTACTCTTACGGATTTATGGACAGCCCTGCAGGATTGATGGTGCCAGTTCCCTCCAACGTTATTTAAGACATTAGTCGAGTCCATGTCATGTCGTATTGTGCTACTTCTGCGAGCTTTCAGGGGCCCTAAACGATATTAGGAAGGTGTACCAGTTTCTCTGGTTCTTCAGTGTGTATGCGTCAGATACCACGAAAGAGGAGATCAAAATTCTGATCTCATTCCAACACCAAATTTTTCAGCTTCTCAAATTTAAATAAAATAACATCCCTATGACCTGAAGTGACCATTGGTTCATTGAATAGAATAATGGTTTCCAGAGCAAGGAAGCTCAATGGTGATAAAGTTACTGTTTGTCGCGACTTCCGCCTCTGCTGTGGCCGAACATTAACCAGCTCTGCCGCAATTGGTAGGAAAGGGATATGTTGTTTGTGATGCGTATTCTGAACTATGGTGCAACCTGACGTTCTTAACATTGCATTACTAGAACTGTAGTAGATCTGTTCGTGAATGTTTGAGATACATGACGGACGTAGGAATCGACCCAGATCTAGTAACTGAAGAACTAGGATCAATCTGCGAGACCACTGAAGCCAACATTCGCTACATTCATGACTGAGTCGTAACGTATGATTCACTTGTTTTACGAATTAGACAAGATGAAAAGAATTCAGTTCTCTGTTAACTGGTTAATTATCAGCGGGTTCCTGATCCGGAACTTGAGCGTGGTCTCATGTCAGCGGGATGTAAAGACTCTCTTAGCCACCATTGCCTTGATTCGAACCCAATATGAAATTTTCACTATGTCAAGAAATTTCTTATATCGAAATATATCACTGCAGAGTATGTAGTTTTGTAACTTCCATTACTACTGCCAATATTACTATTAACTCCTTCTTTCTGCTCCTGTAACACGTGCTTGAAGGAAACATTTAATTCTTCTTGGTCATTTTTAGAAGCTGTTGCTCAAAAGTAAATATTTAATTAGCAGCAAATGGTTGTGGCATACTGTGACAAGCGAGCCGTAACAAGTAATTATTTAGTTCCTTCCATGTCCAGGGAATACTTTTCAAGTTAATATCTGGCATCTCGAATTACTTGTAGATTGAATTCCAACTAAATTAGTTGATAAAGACGTTATTTCATAAGAGAAATTGCGTTGCACTCCTTCATGTACTTGCTCTGAGCAACGACGCTTGTAAACTGCTAAACGTGGTGGTAAACATCACTTTCAAATGCAGTGTTTTTGTTAAATGACGATTATCCTCTCCAGGTAACTTGGTCGACGTCACCTATGTCATGTAGTGCAAGAAAGAAATATTGCAGAAGATTAGATGTTTTCGTTGCAATAAACTCATTTTACGTGGTCCATGTCCACATTTTCGCGGAGTCACTTTAACTCTAGTGTCCACTTCAACAGTTGTAGAACTGACACCCTACTCAGAGGCCTTACAGTAGTCGCCAAACAGAAATTATAGCTGTGTACAACACCAGTTTCACTAAACAGACAGTTTACCAACGCTCTTTCTCACCGGAAAACAAGCAGTTGTCTTAATGGGCTCTATAACTATACAGCAACATTAATTTCGTGTACAAGCAGTGCATAAGAATTGAATTTAATAGTGTCATGCCTTCCTCTTCTATATACTCCTGACTTAAACTGGCTCTGCATCATTTCAGACCCCAGGTACTGATTCGTCATACTGACACCAACAGTGTGCTCGTACTCCATTGTTCATTGTTCGTTTCACTTTATTTTGTAATGACTGAAATAAAAGTCGCAGGACCTACAAAACTGAGAGGTTTCATTCCGTTCCTCCTTTCCTTCTGGGAGTTTCTAGTCAGTGAGCTACCTCCCTTCCTACCAGCACAGTGCGGCAGAATGGCACGAGTAATCACTCCACAAAGCGCTGTTTACTGCTATTACTAAGATTTTTTTTAAAGTAATCGTAGGTGAAGGAATTTAGTTTAAACTTCAAACATCTCAAGCAGGAACATTCTCAATTTTACCGAATAGGGAAAGTTTATTGTCCTGGAGAAGAAGATTTACAGATAAAGTATGCATACTCTGGCCAAGCCGATCTTTTCGTCTGACAGCATTTCGTTATAGTTTGCCTATGACGTATTACACGTTGTGGAAATCATTATTTGAAATCGAGTTTATATCTAATGGTATGGTACTGCTAAACATACGAAGCAGTTAACAAGCGAAGCCTGAGTTCATCCCCAAACTGAGGTGTATTTGTAATAGGGAAACCAGGGGAGACAAATTGTTATCGCCTTCCTCCTATGAGCATTGGAAGCCATATACACATATGTTTGCAATACTACGAGTACTTCGAACGTTACAATTGAAGTTGTCCTCATCAACTAATAATTCTTTGTTTACAACGAATTAGAAGTGGCAGAATACGAACATGATAAGAGATTACAAACTCACCGCTCTAGATACTCCACTATCCTCCCACTTGTATGAAGCGCTGTTACGGACTTTTATAGTTTAGTATGTGAGGTAACACAGTTGAATAAAATTTGATAGCCGGATCAACATGACATTCTTCAGAGCGTGAATCTAAATTTTACCTTTAATCTCTGAAGACGGTGTCATTATTACGTATGATGTTTAGACAGGATATATAGAGTCCTGCGCTTAAATTCAGACATGTGAAACTTTCTTTAAAGCAAGTTCATTTAACAAAATACAACTGAAAATGAAATGGTATCTTTCACGAGTAACATTACTCGATGTAGCCCTCTTCAGCCGCAATGACCGCCTCCAATCTCGCCCTGAAACGATCGCAAGCACTCTTTAAAACAGCGCCGTCCATGCTAGCGAATGCTGCTTCTATTGCGGTGCATGGAGATGCAACATCAGGGTGCCTCGTCTTATTGGTATCTCTTTCGACTAAGCTCCAAACATAATCGTATCGGAGCTATTCGGGCGCCAGAACTCCTTTGAATAGAACATGTCAACGTTATCCGAGGGCCAGTTTTAGAATAAAAGTCTTGTATGTGGTCCTGCTCTGCTGTACGCCGTTTTGTTCGCGCGCTGACATTCAATACTGACGCCAATTTTCTCAACGATTGTCCAATGTCCGAAATCAACGCCTGAGCCTTTTTGACGACTGACGTAGTTCGTGACACGCATTGCCTTGAATAAGGTTTCCTCTCGGGAACCTTTTCCAGACTTCTCCGAAGCATTACACTTGTCCACAATATCTTAAACTGTCGATCTCGGGTACCCGTAGACTCCGCTCCCCTTAATTTATTGTTCTGTTAACTGATTTGTAACCCCCAGGGGGGTAAGTTGATAACCCACTGTGGATAGTCTGTCCTTCTGAGAAAGCCCCCACCTCTCCCCTTCCTCCCCCCACCCCTTTATGAAACCACCCACCGACACAAGCACACCTTTGATATCAAATTAAATAACTACTTTGTTACAGCAATCAACTAATGAACCTGATCCCCTCTGAGAAATCCTCCAGTCCTCCCTCAAATCCCACACATCCCCTCCACTCCATTCAGGAAATTCAGATCATTGCCAACTACATAGGAAAGAATGTACTCTTTATTTATAAAATTCAACTCACAGGGGTTGGATCTCTCTCTCTCACCATTCTCTGCTGTTTCTGAATTTGCAGGTCTTGTAAAATACATCAAGAAGAAGTAATTAAATAGATCACTTTTTGCCGATCGTGCAAGGAATAATGTAATGAAACACTTACCACACGTAATTACATCATTACAAACGGCGTTAAACGTATCTGGCGAAAAAAAAAAAAAACTGCATCTGTAACACCACGCTAATACTCCGCAAACAAAGCATCAGGTAGCTGCATCCCTTTGAAATTTGATGCCAGACTCATTTCCTATCTCTCTCTCTCTCTGCTTCTCTGTGTGGTTGCTTCCTGTTTGTGTGAACCAAAGTATGCAAACACACACAGACCAAGATATCCCCATCACCCCTGCTCCCTGCCATCCCCTTCCCCTGGCCCCTTTGACACTCATGCAGACTTGGCATTGGTAGTCGGTACATCCCTTTGTTCTCACACTTTCACTGCACACTTTCACTGCTATGAAAATATGTAGCCGAAGGAACGACGTCACTCAAAAAGAAGTAGGTAACGTCTGTTGTGTGCCACACTAACCCCAGTTTTGTCCTTAACAATGTAGTGGAACTCATGCAAATATTCCCTCAATCTTTCAGATTGATTGACTAAGTAATTAAAGTGATAACCTTTGTGTACAAGATGTTTTTCCTTGCATTCTATTGGTGGGTACTATAATCGGTATATTTGGCAGAATTTGATCCTGCAACTGCATGGTTTCCAAACCCTGCCCGTCCCCTTCCAGATATTTTCCCCTCGCCTCCTATTTGTGGATACTGGAAGAGGTAGATCATATGGTAGGAACTCCATTACGTTGGAGGTAGCTGTAAATTTCAAATTTCAGTTCATTTTCATGCTATGTCCTTAAATAATCTACGGAGGAGGTGGACTGGTGTGTGTGCCTATCAGAAACAATTTGGTCAGCCAGGAATTTTAAAGCATTATACAATAACTTAGTTGGTTCTTTCAGTTACACCAGGAGGAAGAAGGATGAGGAAGGACATCCGACACTCATGTCTCGATGTAAGCACATAGCGTCCCAAGCCAGAGAGTCCTGCAGCACTGGTTCCTGCCATGTCACCAGCTGGATTGAATCCACCAGAGAGGACCACCCAGCCTTGGAGGCAGAGAGTGATTGGAGTGGTCGAATTCGGATGTTATCAATACCTTCATCGCCAACACGTGGCAGTGATCGATACTGAATCTTCTCATGTATCCACATAAAAGCTGGAGAATACTCAGAACACATGAGATCATGAAGGCTACCCAACACATTCTGAGTATCAATTCGCTACTCATCCCCATAGAGGATGATACAGTTGTACCCTGCCTGAATGGTTCGTAGGGATTAGCAGTGGCTAGCTCTTTAAGACAGAAATATCAATTCGTTGTGGTCACTGGCTTTGTCCGCCACGTGGTCCACATGTCAAACGGTGTCATACTAGGCAGCCAGCCAGCGATGTCTCATACCTGAAGCTGGAATTGTCAGTTTGTTCTGGTCACCGGCTACCTCCGCCACACGCCCTGCACGTCAGACAGTGTCGTCCTAGGAGACCAGCTACATACTTAGCACTGTAAAAAAAATGGTTCAAATGGCTCTGAGCACTATGGGACTTAACTTCTGAACCTAACTAACCTAAGGACAACACACAAATCCATGCCCATGGCAGGATTCGAACCTGCGACCGAAGCGGTCGTGCGGTTCCAAACTGTAGCGCCTAGAACCGCTCGGCCACTCCGGCTGGTTTAGCACTGTACTTACAGTTGAATATTACGATTGCAGCCCCGATCTGGTGACGTTCGACAATGAGTGAAGTATCAGAAATAGCTCCTCCTGATAGCTGTGGCTCTGGGAAATTTCAAAATCCTTATCTTCCTCGTAACTGGACATAATTTTCCACGCAAAATCTTTCATCCCTTTTGTGGTTAGCGATGCAATTTGCGACTCACTTTCTAAATTCGACGAGAAGGACGACTTCATTAGGAGGCTACACCGCTGGCGACGTGCACCCGTACTTTCGGTTTGTTAACACACACTGCAATGACTGTCTGCCTTCAACATCGAGGTATTTGAGTGGAAGACCAGTTTATTCGGAAGCAATACCATACCTCGATTTATAAAGCATGTATAGTTTTTAACATGGATATTTTTCATGATAGCTGTGTGTGCCTGTAAAACCAAGGTTGCTTATAAGACGATTACGTCTCTTTTCCGAAGACACACTGGTACCCCTCAGAAGAAAAACAAACGGATCACGAGCATCGATCGCGGATTTTGCTTCAGTATTGTTTGGTGTCACTTGCATTGAGATATTGGCCAACTATTGTACTTAGTAGGGGATGTGTGATAGATACGCTGTGATCAGCGGGCTTATGAAGTATGTGTTGGCGTGTAAAGTTACTCTAGTCAAGTGTTCCGACGTGTACAAAGAAAATAACAATCTCCAGTCGTAAGGGAGATGTGAATTTCACGTAGAACACTGATTTCAGTGCATCGCTAGCCATAAAAGGGATGAAAGATTTTAAGTGGAAAATTATGTCCAGTTGTAACCTCCCCCCTCACTTATCGACCTTAATGACAGTGAAAAATTAAACCGCCTGTACCTAATGGAAATTTGGGAAAAGCAATCGTCACCGAAGTTAACCTGTCGGTAAACAGGGAGGAAAGGGTTACATCTAAATGAAAGGAAAAATGCAAATGAAACTGGTGGAAATTAATTTTGAAAAGGGGTAAAGTTAATGAAGAAAGTAAATGTGCGGCCGTTACGTTAACAATTAACTAGCGGTAATTAGATATTTGAGATTTGGGGGAAATTACGGTCGCCAGTCCTAAGGACAATTACTATAGTAACTGAAAAAGAAAGGTAATTACACATATAATTAGCACTAGAAGCGTGGCAACTGAAGGTTGACACGTGGAGTGTGAAAACTGAAAGTTTGTCAGAAGTAAAAAATTTCGCTACACTCTGACTTAATTTAGCAAAAGAATTAATAAAACTGGAAAATCGAAAGTTAATTTGGTGACTGAAGTTAATAGTGAGCTTTCTTTCTGAAGCACATCGACATTCAGTAAAATAAGGTTAGTCTTGGACTACCTCAACAATCATTTCAAAAGCTACTTGAATCTACGCAATTTAGAAATAAGAGAATTAACTTTGAACTTGAATTAAATGATTCTGAACAATTAACAATAGTAAAATTTAGTACGTACCAAGCTGAGCTGCAGTCACAGGCAACTAAAATACGGTAACAAAACTCGCACTCTTAATTTGTGCTTGTGCAATCTAAATATTGTAGCCAGCTGAACTTTGAAATTAAAGCAGTGAAAGCGAATTATGCTGGCGTTTGAATTTCAACGACCCTCGGGCTCATTTCGTAAAAGGAAGGGACCCTGCTTGGCAATGCAATTGGGACAATGAGCAACAAAGGTTCATGGTAAGTTGCTGTAATTTTGCGAGGCAAATGGAACAATTTGAAAAGCTGAGGTCTGCCATACAGTTCTGAAACTTTACGTGCTTTTAGTCTTCCTTGTTGGTTGATTGAAGGTTTGAAGCCGTCGATCGAGGAGGTGGCGACAGTCACTCATTGTCGGCCGTCGCTGTTGCAGAAGCTGGATGTTGGCGCGCCTTCTTCTCGACACGGTCACCAGGCGAAACGGGCTCTTGATGTGCGCCAGCTAATGCTTCCCGTCCGCGACACCATGTCAGAAACTATCATCGCGAGTCGAGCGCAATTACATGCTGCCAAACCCCGAAAGCGCGGCAACCCGCGGGAGCGTCACACAACACCTGCTCCACTCGCTACTCCCGCCAGACTCTCACTGTCCGCGCCCCACGCGGCAGAGTTAACACTACCAAAGATCCTACACACTTTGATTCTTCACACGACCTATCGATGTAATCGTTCGATAGCAGTTTTCCCTAGGCAAGACCCAGCGTAAAAATACAAATAATATTTACGCAACAAATCAATTATACATCGACATAAATGCATAAATATATATATACAAACAGTAAAACAATTACAATATATAAAGAGACAGAAATGTCATATCTTGAGGTAACAAAACAAGGCAAAAAATAATAGTACAATAGATGAAAATAGGAGGATATGCATTTCCGGCGTTACACAGTCACAAGGAAGACATATATTGATATTTCCCAGAGCCACAGCTATCAGGAGTTATGTCCAAAAATTTGCTCATTGTCGAATGTTATCAGATTGAGACTGTCATCGTAATACTTAATTGTAATTACGGTGATAAATATGTGGCTGGTCATCTAGGACGACACTGTTCGATGCGCCGGGCGTGTGGCGCAGGTAGCCAGTGACCAGAACAAACTGACAATTCCAGCTTAAGGTGTGAGCCATCGCTAAGCCTCAAAAGCCAGTCAATCAGGGTACAACTGTGCCGCTCTCTAGGTAGGTGAATAGTGAACTAATACTCAGTATGTGTTGCGCAGGCATGTTGGGAGTATTGTCCGGTTTTTACGTCGATATTTGAGCAGATTCAATTTCGATCACTGCCAAGTGTTGGCGCTGGAGGCATTGATAACATCCGAATTCATATCGCTCCAGTCACTCTCGGACGTCCTCCGAGGCAGGGCAGTCTTCTAGGGTGGTGTGATCACTGCGACGCGCGTGCTCGACTGCAACTAGCGCTGCCCGACTCTGTGGCCTGGGGTGCTGTGTGGGGACATCAGGACACAAGCACGTGTACGAGTGTTTCGGCGATGTCCGACATCTACTCATGACAACTACTACAACGGATTGAATCATGGTTTAAGTGTGTCATGTTTAGTACTTCTCAAAACATGGCAGTACACTGTGTTGCATTGGTATATGTGTTGTTGCCATCTTATCGCGCAGTAGCCGTTTTCTCATCCTTCGTTCCGGTATAGCTGAGAAACCAACTTAGTTATAGCGCTTTATAAAATCAATTTACTGTTTCCAATAGTGATATTGCAAGCATACACGCCAATCCAACCCTCTGCAGATTGTTTAAGGACATAGCATGGAATTGAGGACAAATCTGAAATTTCCAGCTACTTCCAACGTAAAGGGCTTCATACCATTTGACCTAATTATGCCAGTATCCACTAATAGGAGGCAAGGGGAAAGAATCCGGAAGGGTGGAAGAGCAGGATTTGGAAACTAATCAGTTGCAAGATCGAATCCTGGCAAATACACCTGCCCTGGTATCCACCAATACGATGCAAGGAAAAACATGCTACACATAAAGGGTATCGATTTAATTAATTAGTCAAACAGTCTGATAGAGTAAGGGAATATTTCAAAAACATCTACAGCTTGTGGTTTACTGTACATTCACTACTTTGTCCAGAACATAGCTGCGGTTATTGTGGCACACCAAAAACACTACTTACATCTTCTCAAACATCTTTGTACCATCTGTTACAAGTTTCCACAGCAATGCAAGTGGGACAACAAAGGGATTACCGACTACGAACGCCAAGTTTGCGTGAGTTGGGAGAGAGAGGTAGGAAGTGAGTCTGGTATCAAATTTCAAATGCTTTGTTTGTGAAGGATTAGCGTTGTCGCACCGCTGTGGTGGTGTGCATTGTGTGGTGCAAATTACCTGGCAGTAAGCGACGTTATAAGGATCTCTTTTTCACCAGCTGTGTTTAACGTCATCTGTGACAGTTTAATTATGTATGGTGAATCTTTCGTGATAGCATTATTTGTGTGAT